>NC_053024.1:711549458-711566280 GCF_003073215.2 Triticum urartu | reverse complement strand
TGGATACTAGGGATCAAACCCTAACAAAACTAACTCAATTACATGATAAATCTCATCCAACCCATCACCGTCCAGCAAGCCTACGATGGAAGCATCATGAAATTGGTGATGGAGGATGGTTGATGATGACGACGGCGACGAATCCCCCTCTCCGGAGCCCCGAACGGGCTCCAGATCAGCCCTCCCGAGAGGTTTTAGGGCTTGGCGGCGGCTCCGTATCGTAAAACGCGATGATTTCTTCTCTCTTATTTTTTTCTCTCCGAAAGCAACTATATAGAGTTGGAGTTGGCGTCGGAGGGCATCCAGGGGGCCCACGAGGTAGGGGGGCGCGCCCTAGGGGGGGCGCCCCCCACCCTCGTGGACAGGGTGTGGGCCCCCTGGTCTTCATCTTTGGCGAGGATTTTTATTATTTTTTCTAAGATGTTCCGTGGAGTTTCAGGTCATTCCGAGAATATTTGTTTTCTGCACATAAAACAACACCATGGCAATTCTGCTGAAAACAGCGTCAGTCCGGGTTAGTTCCATTCAAATCATACAAGTTAGAGTCCAAACAAGGGCAAAAGTGTTTGGAAAAGTAGATACGACGGAGATGTATCAATGGCATGAATACTTCATAAATTATAGATACGTTGGAGACGTATCAACCGTCTTAGCGCGAACTGGCGCGATGTGGATACGATCTCGGGACTGTGACACTACCGTGTTATGTGCCAAGGTCGTCTTCACGAGAGCTCGGATCTGGCGGATCCCTTCCCTGGCCATAGAGCTGGAGGGCTTAATAAAATTTGCAATTCTGGTTGTTGCCGCAAGGTTCTCCAGTGGGGTGTTGAGCAGTCGGTAATTCTGAGACTGGTCACTCGAGAATAACCAGCGCTTGTGCCGACTGGGACTAGGTTGTTGGCGGGCACGATTGTCCAATTCCTTCTGTAGCCGCTCAAGGCGGTCTCGCTCGGCCAGGGTAGCCAAGTGTACTGACTCCATGGCACGGGCCTCGGGAGTCATCCCAGTGATGAGAGTGTTTAGAGCATGCTCATTCCTTTGTCGAAGTTCATCGCTCTGCTTTCGAGTGAAAGCTTGGGGAACGTACTGCTCATGGCGAGGAAAATGGTAGTTCCCCTGGATGTCGTTATTGTGTCCATGCGAAGTTCCCACATGCCTGTCGCCGGGGGGCGTGAATCCTGGGGGACTGTGCTGCTCTGTGCCAGCCATGAGGACCTCTGTCATGGACTCGATGCTCTCGCACTCGGACTCATCTGTGGAGTCCTCGTGGAGACAGCCAAAAAGGTCAAGGGTAGGCTCTGTCGAGCTCGAGCGCTGCCACATGTCCGGCCACGGCGTGCTTGATCCAACGCTGGAGCCCTAAGCGCCCGGAGCGCTTGTGACGGTGGCCAGCAGGAAGGAGAGGAGTTACTCGGTACGGAACCGAAGGCTGATGGAGAAGGACTCTATAGGAAGATGCGCGGAAGTGTGTTGTGCCCTGGATGGGCAGCGACTCCATGTCCAGTGGGTCTTCCTGCAGCCATGTCGAATCATCGGCGATGAAGTTGAGCGCTCCAAAATGGGTCTTGCCAAACTATGGGCGGAGCCTAGCTACGAGGCAAGTGTATCACTCAGATTTTACTAGTTCGGGCCCCTCTCAGAGAGGTAACAACCCTACATCTTGTGCCTGGAGGCTAGTGCTTTCTCTTGGGGTATAAGAACCCTTGCCATGGAGCTAGAATGAGGCTTATATAGAGTGCGCCTCTGAAAGAACATGCGGTGCCCCCATGTTTGGTTTTGGTAATTGATGACAATCTCTATGGACTAATGGTTTCCTTGAGTTATATTTGAAGGTTTTGTCCATAGGCTTTTCTTGGAGTGCATGTGTTGATTTCAAGGAGAGTTTGTGTCGACCAAGGTGTTATTCAAGGAATTATCCAAAGATTGGTCATGTGAGAGTTGAGCTTATTGCAAGCATGTATTGAAGAAGAAGATTGTGTGATCATTCATGTCTACCTTCAAGACATCATTCAAATGAAGAGAATTGGAAAGGTTCAAGGTTGATCAAGACTAAGTCAAGAGTGAATCAAGTTGATCAACTCACAAAGCGCAGAAGATGTACCGAGAGGGATCAAGTGATCCCATGGTATGGTAAGAATTGTCAATTACGCTTTGTGTACTAACCCATGGTCTTCGTGAGAGTTCTTTGTGGGGTTAGGTTGCGGTGTGCAAGTTCAAGTGGAGCATCACGAAGAGATCAAATGCTTGAAGCTTGCCGTCCTTTGTGGTTATAATGGACTTGTGAAGATGTGCGGAAGAGTGGCTCACCCATAGTGGAGTATGGGGGAGCAATCAACTAGTCTTCATTGAGTCAACACAATCAAGAAAGGTGGTCCAACTTGAGGGAGTCAAGATTGTCATCATCTAGCTCAAGTGGACCATGTGCAAGGCAAAGGTTTTCCCTTGATAGGTTTTCTATTTTACCGGTCTCATGATGGTAGTTGGGAGACTGGGTTATAGGATCGATTGCCGTACTATCAAGGGGGGCTCTCGATGAATAGCTTGATCATATCGTTCGTAGAGAGCTCAAACCATTGCATCCTTGCATCATCTTTCTTGGTTCTTGTTTGGTTCTCTTTGAGAGTCTTAGAGCTTATGGTCATCTTGATGACAAGCTTGAGTTCATCGAAAACGGAGTTCACATGCATCTTCTATGATGTTTTCGATGTTGGAGGTTTTGCCGGTTCTTCTCGGTTGGAGGTTTCACTCCTCTATTTGTTGGCATACCTCCCCTGACTCTTCTTACTATATCCAGTCACAGTTTTGATGCTACTCATCGTCTTGTTTCCAACAAGCTTGAGTTTGCTCAATTCGGAGCTCATATGCAGAAGTTATGGCAGTTCTGGTTTTCTTGAGAGTGGTTTTTGTCTGGTCCCAGCAGTAGTACCGCGTGCCCCAGCGGTAGTACCGCTTGGAGCTCTCAACCGTTGTACCGCTGCTTCCGGGCGATGGTACCGCCAACTTGCTCAGCAAAGACTTGGGCGGTTGTTCCGGCCAGGCACCGCCCAAGTACTGGTCAGGCCTCTGTTTTGATGCGGTACTCGGGCGGTGGTGGCCCGGTTGGTCCGGTCGTACCGGTACCACCGGTGTCCGAAGCGGTTCGACCGCTTAGGACTTAGCCGCCCGAGCGCTCAAGGCCATGCGGTTGCACCGGCCCGGTACCGCTCGACTACCGCACTCAGGGGTGACTCCCTTCTGTTCCTATGCGGTGGTTGAGCGGTGGCTGGGCGGTTGGTCCGGTTGTTCTTCTCAACAGGTGCTACCGCCTGGTCGCCCGGTTGTACCGCATGGTAGGGTTCTGCACGTATACTGTGAGTCCCGGTTGTACCGGGACCAGGAGCGCTAGTACTGCTCGTGTGCGGGCTGAGCACATAACGGTTGGATTTTCCCCCTCCTATAAAAGGGGGTCTTCTTCCCCATTGAACCTAACCTTTTGAGCTCATGTTCTTCCCCCATTGTTGACCTTCTTTGAGCTTGCTAACTCTCAATCCCTCCATGGATTATTGCTAGTTTTTGAGGGAAAAGAGAGAGGAGATCTAGATCCACATTTCCACCAATCACTTTCTCCTCTATGTGAGGGGAACCCCTTGGATCTAGATCTTGGAGTTCTTGGTGTTCTCTTCTTGTTCTTCCTCTCCATTTTCCTCCCTAGCATTAGTTGCTGGATTTGGAGAGAGAAGGACTTGGGCACTCCTTGTGCCCTTGCCATTGCATTTGGTGCATCGGTTTGAGTTCTCCACGGTGATACGTGGAAGTGAAGTTGAGAAGCTTATTACTCTTGGGTGTTTGGTACCCTAGAGCTTGTTCCTCTTGGGTGCTTGGGCCCCTAGACGGTTGGTGTGTTCGGAGCTCAATCATTGTGGTGTAAAGCTCCGGGCAAGTCGGGGTCTCCAATTAGGTTGTGGAGATCGCCCCGAGCAATTTGACGGGTCCGGTGACCGCCCCCAAAGGGTTGCCAAAGTGTACGGGTTCGGTGACCGCCCCCAAGGGTTGCCATTTGTATGGGTTCGGTGACCGCCCTCAAGGGTCCCTTAGTGGAATCACGGCATCTTGCATTGTGCGAGGGCGTGAGGAGATTACGGTGGCCCTAGTGGCTTCTTGGGGAGCATTGTGCCTCCACAACGCTCCAAACGGAGATTAGCATCCGCAAGGGTGTGAACTTCGGGATACATCATCGTCTCCGCGTGCCTCGGTTATCTCTTACCCGAGCTCTTACTTATGCACTTTACTTTGTGATAGCCATATTGTTTTTGTCATATATCTTGCTATCACATAGTTGCTTATCTTGCTTAGCATAAGTTGTTGGTGCACATAGGTGAGCCTAGTTGTTTTAGGTTTTGTGCTTGACAAATTAACCGCTAGGTTTATTCCGCATTTGTTCAAGCCTAAATCATAATTATTTTAAAACGCCTATTCACCCCCCCTCTAGGCGACATCCACGATCTTTCAAAGCAAAGCTGACTTATCCAGCTATAAAGATTTGCTCTCATTGTCTTCACTCGAAGACATAGGATTTTGGTTAAGCATCACTTCAGTCATTCTGACTGGTTCTCTTGGACCCCACTTAACAGTACGGTGGTTCCTATGACTCAACAAAGAAGAAAAAGAACGACGAAACAACTAAGTCTTTGCGCTCCATAGTCTTCACGATGTCTTCTTTTGTCATAGTCTTCAATGTGAATGTCTTCACATACCACCTTTGACTTCAATGTCTTCATACATTTTTAGGGGTCATCTCTGGTAGGAAAACCGAATCAATGAGGGACTTCTACCTGTGTTATCCTGCAGTTCTCACAAACACATTAGTCCCTCAACCAGGTTTGTCGTCAATACTCCAAAACCAACTAGGGGTGGCACTAGATGCACTTACAATCTCCCCCTTTTGGTGATTGATGACAAACTGGTTGAAGTTTTCAACGGGGATATAAAATATGTGAAATTGTAAAGGATAGTATTGTCTTCATAAGTGGCAAAGGCTCCCCCTGAAGATGTGCATATAAGTAATTTGCTTTTGGAATGCAAATGCACATGGCAGGTTGTACTTGTGGAGATCCTCTTCAACTTATGATGACAATTCATCATGCATGATTTGATATAACGAAGATAATGACATGCATAATGAAAAATGGACGTCTGCAAAATGACCTAAGTGCGGAAGTTATCATCGCACATGCGGAATTTATCATCGCATCACAGAATAGCAAATAAGTAGCAGACGACCATCGAGTTTAAGTGTTACAACTCAAAGAACCAAATGTATCAAAAAGCGAGAGTTGTAAACACTGAAAGTAGCAAAATAAAAGCCACCCACCCATATGACCCGCTTGAAGACTATCAAACTCATATGCTTCTCCCCCTTTTGTCAGTAAGGACCAAAAAGGTTTGAAGACATAGAGCGCCTACTCGTTCCCATGAGGTGGGCGAGGCAGCAGGGTCGTCGTTGAGGTCCGGTGGTGCAGAAGAACTTGGTGCAGTGTCGACACGCGCTGAAGTTGGAGGAGGTGAAGTTGCATCATCTTGGTCATCGATGACTCTGGCATTCACTGTCGCAGCTGAGGACGAATAGTCAGAGTCTTCAAGTGAGGGAGTCCGACGCAAGTGAGCATTCCTTGGAGGAGTTGAGTCAAACTTGAATCTTTCGGTGAAGCCATCGTCCTGCAGATCAGCTTCAGCACTAAGCAATGTCAAACTCTTCCAAGACCTCTGAGGGAGTCCTGGATTAGGGGGTGTCCGGATAGCCGGACTATACCTTTGGCCTGACTCCTGGACTATGAAGATACAAGATTGAAGACTTTGTCCTGTCCGGAAGGGACTTTCCTTGGCGTGGAAGGCAAGCTTGGCGGATACGAATATGTAGATCTCCTACCATTGTAACCGACTTTGTGTAACCCTAACCCTCTCCGGTGTCTATATAAACTGGAGGGTTTTAGTCCGTAGGACTACATACAAAACAACAATCATACGATATGCTAGCTTCTAGGGTTTAGCCTCTCCGATCTCGTGGTAGATCTACTCTTGTACTACCCATATCATCAATATTAATCAAGCAAGACGTAGGGTTTTACCTCCATCGAGAGGGCCCGAACCTGGGTAAAACTTCGTGTCCCTTGCCTCCTGTTACCATCCGGCCTAGACGCGCAGTTCAGGACCCCCTACCCGAGATCCGCCGGTTTTGACACCGACATTAGTGCTTTCATTGAGAGTTCCTCTGTGTCGTCGCCGTGAGGCTTGATGGCTCCTACGATCATCAATAGTGATGCAGTCCAGGGTGAGACCTTCCTCCCCGGACAGATCTTCGTCTTCGGCGGCTTCGCACTGCGGGCCAATTCACTTGGCCATCTGGAGCAGATCGAAAGCTATGCCCCTGGCCGTCAGGTCAGATTTGGAAGTTTAAACTACACGGCCGACATCCGCGGGGACTTGATCCTCGACGGATTTGAGCCACTGCCGAGCGCGCCGCACTGTCACGACAAGCATGATCTAGCTCTGCCGCCGAACGGTGCCCTGGAGGCCGCAGCCGCATCGGCTTCGACCCTTAATTCGGAGCCAACTACACCGATCGAGGATGGGTGGTTGAACGCCGCCTCGGGGGCTGCGATCTCAACGGTGATCGAGCCGAACACCAGCCCCGCACTCCGCGAGACTCGTGACTCCAAGGAGCCGGGCTCCCCTTCGGACTCCGAACCCTCCGCGCCCCTGCCGATCGAATTCGATTGGGCGCAAATCATGGAGTTTACTGCCGTGGACATCTTTCAGCACTCGCCTTTCGGCGATATTCTGAAGAAACTAAAGTCTCTCTCTTTATCAGGAGAGCCATGGCCGGACTACGGCCAGCAAGGTTGGGATACGGACAATGAAGAAATTCAAAGCCCACCCACCACCCACTTTGTAGCCACTGTCGACGATTTAACCGACATGCTCGACTTCGACTCCGAAGACATCGACGGTATGGACACCGATGAAGGAAACGATGAAGAACCAGCGCCTATTAGGCCCTGGAAAGCCACCTCGTCGTATGACATATACATGGTGGACACCCCAAAAGAAGGAGATGGCGATGGAACAGCGGAGGATGACCCCTCCAAGAAACAGCCTAAGCGCCGGCGCCAGCGGCGCCGCTCAAAATCCCGCCAAAGCAAATACGGTGATTCCAGCACGGGAGATAATAATACTCCGGAGAATGCCGAAGAAAATCCCCTCCAGCAAGATTCAGCACAGGAGGATGGAGAAGCCAACCCTCATGAGAGAGCGGCAGACAAAGAGGTCGAGGACGATAATTATACGCCTCCCTCCGAAGACGAGGCAAGCCTCGACGATGACAAATTCGTCATGCCAGAGGATCCCGCCGAACAAGAGCGTTTTCAACGCAGGCTTATGGCCACGGCAAGAAGCCTCAAGAAAAAACAGCAACAACTTAGAGCTGATCAAGATTTGCTAGTCGACAGATGGACTGAAGTCCTTGCGGCCCAAGAGCATAAACTCGAACGCCCCTCCAAGAGCTACCCAAAGCATAGGTTGCTACCCGATTAGAGGAGGAAGCACTTAAACCTACATCACCAGCACTTGATACGGCCGACCGGCCACCTCGTGGCCGCGACAGAGAGGCCTCTCAGCCCTCCACTCAAGCCGCACCCCATACCAAGGCACGGGAAAATGCGCCAGACCTGCGAGATATGTTGGAGGACAAGGCAAGGCAAACAAGATCGATCTACGGATCGCGTGGGCGCCCCATGACTCGAGACGGTAACCGTCACACCGGACACAAATCCGATAGAGCCGAACACAGTAGACAAAGCTCATTGGAGTTACGTCGTGATATAGCCCAGTACAGAGGCGCCGCACACCCACTATGCTTCACAGACGAAGTAATGGATCATCAAATCCCCGAGGGTTTCAAACCCGTAAACATCGAATCATATGATGGCACAACAGATCCTGCGGTATGGATCGAGGATTATCTCCTTCATATCCACATGGCCCGCGGCGATGATCTCCACGCCATCAAATACCTCCCACTCAAGCTTAAAGGACAAGCTCGGCATTGGCTTAACAACTTGCCAACAGGATCAATCGGTTGTTGGGAGGACCTGGAAGCCGCATTCCTCGACAATTTCCAGGGCACTTATGTGCGACCACCGGACGCCGATGACCTAAGCCACGTAATTCAGCAGCCAGAGGAATCGACCAGGCAATTCTGGAGACGGTTCCTAACAAAGAAAAATCAAATAGTCGACTGTCCGGACGCTGAGGCCCTAGCAGCCTTCAAACACAATATCCGTGACGAGTGGCTTGCCCGGCACCTTGGACAGGAAAAGCTGAAATCTATGGCAGCACTCACGACACTCATGACCCGCTTTTGCGCGGGAGAAGACAGCTGGCTTGCTCGTAGCAACAATATGACCAAGAACCCAGGTAATTCGGATACCAGGGACAGTAGTGGCAGGTCGCGTCTCAACAAGCAGAAGCGCCGCACTAACAGCGACAATGCTGAGGATACGGCAGTTAATGCCGGATTCAGAGGCTATAAATCCGGTAAGCGGAAAAAGCCATTCAAAATAAATCATAGGGGCCCGTCCAGTTTGGACCGAATACTCGACCACTTATGCCAGATACATGGCACCCCCGAAAAGCCGGCCAATCACACCAACAGGGATTGTTGGGTGTTCAAGCAGGCAGGCAAGTTACATGGCGAAAATACAGACAAGGGGCTGCATATCGATGACGACGAAGAGCCCCGGCCGCCGAACAACAGTGGACAGAAGGGTTTTCCCCCACAAGTGCGGACGGTGAACATGATATACGCAACCCACATCCCCAAGAGGGAGCGGAAGCGCGTGTTAAGGGACGTATACGCGATAGAGCCAGTCGCCCCAAAGTTCAACCCATGGTCCTCCTGCCCGATCACCTTTGATCGAAGGGACCATCCCACTAGCACCCATCATGGCGGATTCGCCGCATTGGTTCTAGACCCAATTATTGACGGATTTCATCTCACTAGAGTCCTTATGGACGGCGACAGTAGCCTGAACCTGCTTTACCAGGATACAATGTGGAAAATGGGCATAGATCCCTCGAGGATTAAGCCCACCAAAACGACCTTTAAAGGCATAATACCAGGTGTAGAGGCCAACTGTACAGGCTCAGTCACACTTGAAGTGGTCTTCGGATCTTCGGATAATTTCCGAAGCGAGGAGTTAATCTTCGACATAGTCCCATTCCCCAGTGGCTATCACGCACTGCTCGGACGAACCGCATTCGCCAAGTTCAATGCGGTACCGCACTACGCATACCTTAAGCTCAAGATGCCAGGCCCTCGAGGAGTAATTACGGTCAATGGAAACACCGAACGCTCCCTCCGAACGGAGGAGCACACGGCGGCCCTTGCAGCGGAAGTACAAAGCAGCCCTCTCCAGGCAGTTCTCCAGTCTGGCCATTAAACGTCCGGACACCATCAAGCGCGCCTGGAGTAACCTACAACAAGACCACCTGGCACGTTCCGAGCGGGCGTAGCAATGCGGCCCCAACCCGAGCCCTCGCAAAAATGCGACACCAGTACTTCGCGTACATAACTACGCTCTAGAAATACCATGGGTACAGGGGGAGGGGCACCATCATGGCACGCCTGAAACACGGCTTAAACCGCACCAGGGGCTACCGATTTTTCAATTTTCTCTTACTTTCAAGACTCCACTCTTCGGAAGGCCTGTTCGGCAGTTCAATTTCCGCACAAACGATGCAAGAACCAGGGAAGCAGACAAGCCATGCCGCATTACGGAACTCCCAGGTGGTCTCTATCACGAGCAGTATACCTGTTTCGCATACCATTCCGCAGCCTGCCCCTGGAACGGACATGTTAAAATAGTCCAACCTTTTGCTTATCACATTATTTGTATCGTTCCGCTTTGATCACAGCCCTTTTTATAAACAATGCATAGCTTCTGTCTATTTTTGCATTACTTTTTTTACAAATATATGTTCCTTGACGACATGTTGCACCCGTACACTTTGGTACGGCCAAAATACGCCGGGGGCTTTAGTACCCCTCAATATGGTGTGAGAAGTCCGAACACTTTAACAAGTGCGGCACCCCGAACTTATAGCATTATATGCATCGGCTCCGAATCATGTCTTGGGTCAATAGTTGGGTTTGCCCGGCTCCTATGTTTTGGTGCCTTACGTTCCGCTATATCGGCTAAGGTAGCACTAGGAGAACTACTGCGATTGTGCCCCAATTGAGCTGGGTCGAGCACCTCAGTAGAGAAAGCTAAAACTGACTGTCATGATGAAGCGAGAGCTGGTCAATGTTCGAGAGGTTTTTCGAGTCCTTAAAGATTTATGCCGCTTAGAGCGAGGAGTCGGCTCTGTCTAGCCAAGGCGTGGATAGCGCCCCAGACTCGGTCTTCCGAATACCAGGGGCTTCGCCGAAATTTAAAATTATAGAATTCTATGGCTAAGTGAGAGTGTTCAAGCATTATAGTCCGATTGCCTTGTTCGTTGTGCTGAGCGCCTCCCTCGAAGGACCCAAACATGGGAAAAAGAGCGCTCAGGTTTATCCTCGAACACCCCAGCACTAGCGGCACGGGGGCAGAAGCCGACGACTCGCCATCTCTCAGAGTTGATAAACAGCCGCACAAAAGGTAATATTTTAAATTCCAATAGCATTGCTTAGCGCATATGAACAAGTTTTCAGCGCACAGGACAAAACGAGCGAGTTTTACTCAAAAATTACATCCCTGGAACACTCATCCGCCATAAGGCAGGCACCCTTCAGAACATCCTTATAATAATTCTCGGGCTTGCGATGCTCCTTCCCCGGCGGTGGCCCGTCCTTCACAAGCTTCTCAGCATCCAGCTTTCCCCAGTGCACCTTAGCACGGTCAAGGGCCCTACGGGCACCTTCAATGCAGACGGAGCACTTGATGACTTCGAGCCTTGGACAGGCCCCCACCAGCCGCCACACCAGCCTGAAATAGCTCCCAGGCAGAGCCTCTCCAGGGCACAGCCGAACTATGAGGCCCTTCATGGCTTCTTCGGCTGCCTTGTGGAGCTCGACCAGTTGCTTCAGCTGGTCGCTTGGGGGCACGGGGTGTCCGGCCTCAGCATACTGAGACCAGAACACCTTCTCCGTCGAGCTGCCCTCCTCGGCTCAACAGAATGCGGCGGCATCGGACACGCTACGGGGAAGATCTGCGAATGCTCCCGGAGAGCTCCGGATTCGGGTAAGTAACAAGTAACTTACGTTTATGTGTTTGCTTTGCATAAAGAATGCCTTACCCACCGCTATCTTTTTCACCTCATCCAACTCCTGGAGGGTCTTCTGGGATTCGGCCTTGGCATACTTGGCATTTTCAATAGCCACCGCGAGCTCGGACACCCGCGTCTTTGAGTCAAGCTCCAAACTCTCATGTTTTTCCATGAGAGCCTGGAGCTCTTGCCGCACCTTGCCAACCTCGGCCTCATACTTCTCCCGCTCAGTGCGCTCCATGGCCGCCCTCTTCTCGGCCTCGACCAACACTTGCTTAAGGGTCGCCACCTCAGACGTGGCCCCTACAATAGCCACGATGATCCTGTCATTTTTTGCAATTGCATTTTTTATATATATTTAAAACAAGGTATTTCTTACCTTCCTTCTCCTCGAGTTGCTTCTTGGCACGCCCGAGCTCTTGCTCGGACTGCTCGAGGTTCTGCTTTAGCGTGTCCACTTCCGCAGTCAGTACGGCGGATGCCAGCCGAGAAGCCTGCATACGCATATTGACTCCTTTTTCTTAGACTCCTGCGAATTTCATTTTGATCCTCTATTCGGATTTTCTTCCCGAACGCCAAACAGAGCATCAGGAGCTACTGTCTATGCGGTAATATTATTTACACATTCTTTACTTACCTCAAAGCCTGTTAAAAGGCTAGTACAAGCTTCAGTCAGTCCGCTCTTGGCGGACTGAACCTTCTGGACCACCGCACTCATAATGGTGCGGTGCTCCTCGTCGATGGAGGCGCCTTTGAGCACCTCCAACAGATTGTCCGGCGCCTCCGGTTGGACGGGGGTCACCGGCACGGTGGGCTTGCTCCTCTTGGAAGGAGGTCGCCCACCGGACTCTGGAACCTTTGAAGGTTCCGGAGCGGTGTCCGGCCTAGGGCCGGACTTGGAGCCCTGGGGGGTTTCATCCCCTTTACTCCTGGAGTCCGGGAGGTCGCCTTGCGGCGCCTCCAGGACCACCTCCTCCCGGCTTGGAACCTGTTGGGACAACACTTCGGTGTCGTCCGTAGGGCGGGGGGAGGAAGCCGTCGGAAGCGAATTCACATCCGACGAGTTCAGTGAACCGCTCGACGACGCGTCGAGCCGGTCTTTGGGTGGGCTGCATAAACATATTCGACATAAGGGTAAGCTGTGCAATAAAGGAATACTATGAATTACTCTGGTATCCGGATACTTACGATTTAGCGAGGAGCTTGGCCCTGAGCGGCCACTCCTCTCCGCCGTCGTCGGTGTCGGTGGAGTAGTCCGGAGGAAGGGTTTTCCCCTTCTTGGACCCTTCGGCCTCCCCAGTTGGGGCGGCCTTCCTTTTCTTCCCTTCCCCCGCTGGAGGGGGAGGGGTCTCTTCTTCCTCCTCCTCGTCTTCATGGGAGGAGTGCGTCTTGGAGTCGTCGGATGAGGGATCCGACACCTCCAGGCGCCGGGCACTCTTTCGAGTCCCCGTGACCTTCTTCTTGGCCTTCTTCTCCAGCACTACATGGGGTGCCGGAACCAGCAGCTTCGCCAAACGAGCGTCCGCTGGGCCTTCGGGCAAGGGAGCCGGACAGTTGATCTGTCTGGACGTCTCCTGCCAATCCTGTCAAAGGTAAGGGAGCTTAGATCCCGCATGGAGTCAAACTATGAAACACTGATACCCTGTAAAAGGTAAAAACAGCTTACCGCATGAGCATGACGCTGCGTACTGAATCCGGGATCCTCGGTAGCGGATGCGGGGGCCTCGGCGCCCTTAAAAAGCACCTTCCAGGTCGGTGTCAAAACCGGCGGATCTCGGGTAGGGGGTCCTGAACTGTGCATCTAGGCCGGATGGTAACAGGAGGCAAGGGACATGAAGTTTTACCCAGGTTCGGGCCCTCTCGATGGAGGTAAAACCCTACGTCCTGCTTGATTAATATTGATGATATGGGTAGTACAAGAGTAGATCTACCACGAGATCGGAGAGGCTAAACCCTAGAAGCTAGCCTACGGTATGATTGTTGTTGTGTATGTTGTCCTACGGACAAAAACCCTCCAGTTTATATAGACACCGGAGAGGGTTAGGGTTACACAAAGTCGGTTACAATGGTAGGAGATCTGCATATCCGTATCGCCAAGCTTGCCTTCCACGCCAAGGAAAGTCCCTTCCGGACACGGGACGAAGTCTTCAATCTTGTATCTTCATAGTCCAGGAGTCCGGCTGAAGGTATAGTCCCGCCATCCGGACACCCACTAATCCAGGACTCCTTCAGTAGCCCCTGAACCAGGCTTCAATGACGACGAGTCCGACGCGCAGATTGTCTTCGGCATTGCAAGGCGGGTTCCTCCTCCAAGTACGTCATAGAAGATTTTGAACACAAAGATAGTGTTCGGCTCTGCAAAATAAGTTTCCACATATTGCCATAGAGAGAATAATATTTACACAAATCTAATCTGCTGACGTATTCCGTAGTGTGACACACCATGGCCAAGCCTTTATCCGAGTCGTTTCATTATCCCACCTCAGCGCGTCATGCGAGGCGGTTTCCTTGGCACGTCTTGTCAAAGCAGAGATCGTGTCCCCTTATTCCGGGATTCTCATCAATACGGGCGTGGGTAACCCAACCGCGCCATTGATTACGGCGCTTGGAGATAAGCGAGTTTTACCAAGCTGGTGGGGACACGTAGTTGCGTCCGCCCATATAAGGGGATAAGGATCCACCTTTTCACCTACGCCTTCTTCCGCCCTTGCTTATCCATTCTCGCGCACTCGAGCTCCAGTGCCCAAGTCCGCACTCCCCACCTCAACCTTCTCCAGCCATGTCCGGAGCGGGAGGCAAGTGGATGGTCTCCTCCGTCACGGAGGGACACATCAAAAAACTGAGGAAGGCCGGATACTTGTCTAACGACATTGCGTACCGGCTTCCCGAAAAGGGGTAGCTCTTCCCCACCCCTAGGCCCCATGAGAGATTGGTGTTCCTCCCCCATTTCCTCCGCGGACTGGGCTTCCCTCTTCACCCATTTGTCCGGGGGCTCATGTTCTACTATGGCCTGGATTTCCATGATTTGACCCCGAACTTCGTCCTCAACATCTCGGCGTTTATCGTCGTGTGCGAGGCCTTCCTCCGCATCCGCCCCCATTTCGGCCTATGGCTCAAGACTTTCAATGTCAAGCCGAAGGTGGTGCGCGGCAACCAGGCAGAGTGCGGAGGCGCCATGGTGGGCAAGATGGCCAACGTCTTATGGCTCGAGGGCTCCTTTGTGGAGACCCTGAAGGGGTGGCAATCGGGGTGGTTTTACATCACCGAGCCGCGCGACCCCGAATGGGTCGCACCCCCCAAGTTTCGATCCGGACCCCCTACGCGGCTCACCTCCTGGAAGGAGACGGGCCTGTCGTGGGGTAAAAAAGGAGAGCTGACCGGACTCCAAACATGCATCCAAACCCTGGTGGACAAGAAGCTCAAACTTGTCAACATTTTCTAGGTTATGCTCATCCGCCTGATCCTCCCGTGTCAACAACGGGCTTTCAACCTGTGGGAGTTCGACCCGGCGCGGCACCAAACTCTGAGCAGGCTCTTCGACACGACGTACGAAGATGCCTGGAAGGTGCTTTTCAAGGGCGCCGAGGCCCCCGCATCCGCTACCGAGGATCGCGGATTCAGTACGCAGCGTCACGCTCATGCGATAAGCTGTTTTTTTTCCTTTTACAGGGTATCAGTTTTTCATAGTTTGATTCCATGCGGGATCTAAGCTCCCTTACCTTTGACAGGATTGGCAGGTGACGTCCGGACAGATCAACTGTCTGGCTCCTTTGCCCGAAGGCCCAGCGGACGCTCGCTTGGCGAAGCTGCCGGTTCCGGCACCCTATGTGGTGCCGGAGAAGAAGGCCGCGAAAAAGGCCACGGGGACTCGAAGGAGTGCCCGGCGCCAGGAGGTGTCGGAACCATCATCCGACGGTTCCGAGGTGTATTCCTCCTGTGAAGACGAGGAGGAAGAAGAAGAGACCTCTCCCCCTCCAGCGGGAGGAGAGAAGAAAAGGAAGGCCGCCCTCTCTGGGGAGGCCGGAGGGTCCAAGAAGGGGAAAACCCTTCCTCCAGACTACTCCACCGACGCCGACGACGGCGGAGAGGAGTGGCTGCCCAGGGCCAAGCCCCTGGCAAAATCGTAAGTATCCGGATACCAGAGTAATTCATAGCATTCGTTTATTGCACAACTTTCCCTTATGTCGAATATGTTTATGCAGCCCACCCAAAGACCGGCTCGACGCGTCGTCGAGCGGCTCACTGGACTCGTCGGACGTGAACTCGCTTCCGACGGCTTCCTTCCCCGCCCTACGGACGACATCAAAGTGTTGTCCCAACAGGTTCCAGGCCGGGAGGAGGTGGTCCTGGAGGCGCCGCAAGGCGACCTCCCGGACTCCAGGAGTAAAGGGGATGAAACCCCCCAGGGATCCAAGTCCGGCTCTAGGCCGGACACCGCTCCGGAACCTTCAAAGGTTCCAGAGTCCGGCGGGGGACCTCCTTCCAAGAGGAGCAAGCCCACAATGTCGGTGACCCCCGTCCAACCGGAGGCGTCGGACAATCTGTTGGAGACGCTCCAAGGCGCCTCCATCGAGGAGGAGCACCGCACCATTATGAGTGCGGTGGTCCAGAAGGTTCAGTCCGCCAAGAGTGGACTGACTGAAGCTTGTACTAGCCTTCTAACAAGCTTTGAGGTAAGTAAAGAATGTGTAAATAATATTACCGCATAGACAGTAGCCCCTGATGCTCTGTTTGGCGTTCAGGAAGAAAAGCCGAATAGAGGATCAAATAAAATTCACAGGAGTCTAACAAAAAGGAGTCAATATGCGTATGCAGGCTTCTCGGCTGGCATCCGCCGTACTGCATTGAAGGTGCCCGTAGGGCCCTTGCCCGTGCTAAGGTGCACTGGGGCAAGCTGGATGCTGAGAAGCTTGTGAAGGACGGGCCACCGCCGGGGAAAGAGCATCGCAAGCCCGAGAATTATTATAAGGATGTTCTGAAGGGTGCCTGCCTTGTGTCGGATGAATGTTCTAGGGATGTAATTTTTGAGTGAAACTTGCTCGTTTTGTCCTGTGCGCTGAAAACTTGTTCATATGCGCTACGCAATGCTGTTGGAATTTAAAATATTACCTTCTATGCGGCTGTTTATCAATTCTGAGAGATGGCAAGTCGTCGGCTTCTGCCCCCGTGCCGCTAGTGCTGGGGTGTTCGGGGATAAACCTGAGCGCTCTTTTTCCCATGTTTGGGTCCTTCGAGGGAGGCGCTCAGCCCAACGAACAAGGCAATCAGACTATAATGCATGAACACTCTCACTTAGCCATAGAATTATATAATTTTAAATTTCGGCGAAGCCCCTGGTATTCGGAAGACCGAGTTCGGGGCGCTATCCATGCCTTGGCCGGACAGAGCCGGCTCCTCGCTCTAAGCGGCATAAGTCGTTAGGGACTCGAAAAACCTCTCGAACAGCGACCAGCTCTCGCTTCATCATGACAGTCAGTTTTAGCTTTCTCTACTGAGGTGCTCGACCCAGCTCAACTGGGGCACAATCGCAGTGGTTCTC
>NC_053024.1:711361802-711548251 GCF_003073215.2 Triticum urartu | reverse complement strand
GCTCAAGTGTAGGATCAGGAAAATGAGACTGACAGCAGGCAAGATGAATATGTGTTGCTTCTGTTGGAACCATCCTTAGCAATGACGTGCATCATCAGTTTACTTACACTATGAGAAAAAATATTCACAGCTTTTGGCATAAAAACGTGCATATGTTTCTCACCACGACTGAACTAATGGGAATGATGAACTGATAAACCCTTAATAAAACATGCAGTCGATCCAGCATACAACTTCAAATCTGCAGGAGTTCCAGTCCATGAATTCATTTCTACTGGAAAAGCATGTTTTGCATCTCATGTTTGCTGATCAAATAGACATGATAAATCCGAAAGAAATCATCGAATCCCCAAATTCAAATCGGAAGGAAGGACTTGCTCTGCCTCCCTAGAGAATGCAAGACTGCATTGTCCAGATAAAAGCCAGCCACTTGATGACAAAGTTAACTACAAATCAACTCACTGTAAGTCCATTATTATAACCATGGAGGAGTCAAGTTTAGCACTATAAACTACAATATCATGATGGGAAATGTTAGTATCCACTTCTGATTTCAAAAAAGGTATGCAACATGCGTATTTTCCATCAACACCGACATCGACATCGACATCTGAAGGACCCTAGGAAAATTACCTGACCGCAAACATCATGCTTCAAATATCAAATCTTAGAGAAGAACATTACCTGATCAGAGTGCCTATATGTCCATAATTTATGAGAAAGAAAAGAAACAAAATTTACAGTAGCAAGGATAGCTGCAATGGTCATGTTCAAGAAGTAGGAGGTTGCCGTTGTAGCAGCAGCAGAACCTTGGTACAATATAGACGATGTTGCCGGTGTCGACCTGACCATCCGTAAGAAATGTCGCACTGCATAGATGTTCAATATTTATTGTTTGCTAATTATTAAATAAGCCAAATCTGACCAAATGTGTTGATCTTCGAGGAGAAAATTCAAGGACCCAAATATGCAATGCTACATAACTAAAAAGATTAACCTTAGAATTGTAATCTTACAATGCAAATAAGCAATACCTGACAGCTGTCAAAAACGACATCCTAGTTCTAAAATTAGTAGCAGTGCTTTCCTTCTAAACCAACTGTGCCTATTTAAATCAGCCATGACAAAGCTTAGGGTCCTAAACAACATTATCAATCATGGAGAATCAGAATCAAGAACATTACCATAGTACTGGAGTTCTCTTCCTCCCTTGAAATTAACAAAAAGAATATATATTAAAAAAAATCCTTGGATTCGATACATAGAGGGCAGTATCAACGCACTTGCAGTTCTCACTCATATTTCCAAACTACATCAGAAATTTCACAAGGCGCGTAAAGCTGTTCCAGTTAAAAAGCAAACAAAAAGCTTCTATGGGAGATCACAAAAAGAGAAACATTCAAGTTACAATGAATGACAGACTGAAATGCAAAAGAATGAATTAGAATCGTAATTTACAGTCCCTAGCAACTGCAACAAACTGTAGTTCTGCAAGTAAGTACATCTATCCTCTTACATAAATATACATCTATTCTAGATAAATATTTTCCGAACCTATCCCTTTTTCCCGAAGCCAAGAATCAAAACAACATTATGTAGGTCTTTCTAAACTGACACCATACGTGCTAGCAAAGACAGGACTGCATGTGAAAGCATATACCTATAAGTTCTTAGCGGCAAGTATTATATGTGAAAATTGGAATAAATTCGGCTATTGTGTTGAATTTTTTTTCAGAAATTGAACTGTTAAAGGAAAAAATATCTCATCTCTTGATCTTTAAAGCCTTTTCCACTATGGTCATGTTCAATAAACATTGAATATTTTAACATAACTTGTATTCTATCTCAAACAAGAATTGAACAATAGATCTATTACTCATTCTTACAACAAAACTGACTACCATACAAAATAACAGGCTACACCAAATCTTGTGACAGAAGCTAGATAGTAGAAATCTTACATCTTTTTCAAGGCAATGGCCGTTGTTGGCTTGGAGCTCCTGAACCTGTTGTCCGCAAGAGTCCAGCTCAAATATCAGCCTCTTGTTATCGTCACAGACTTACAGTAGTCGATCTCCCCTGAAATCCTCCTCAAGGGACAGAGTATGTTTAGTTGAGAAAAGTGCGATAATAAGTATTGGGCGAGTATGTTTAGTTGCAGTAGAAAGATCGAGCCTAGGAGCATCTATTTTGTGTGTCGTTGTGTATTGCAGCTGTATAAAATTGACCAATTCTGGGCCTGAGCTACATAGTGGTCTTGTTGGCTGGCTGTGGCGCGCAGTTGGGACATCGCTGGGATAGCGAGATTGCAGCAGCCTACACCACGTGGAGACGGTGGAGGGGAGGTATTGCGGCTGCGCGCCGAGGTATGAACCGACGCCGGACGCCATCACCGGAGCAATCACACAGGCCGCCCCCTGCCATATGTCCTTATCCTCCTTCCCTCCGCCCTCTCTCTCTCCTACGCCCCACTGTCCATGCTCGTCTTCTTCTCCTTCCCTCCCATCTCTCTCCCCTGCATCTCCCTTTCTCTCAATCCCTCTCTCTCTCGCTCGTCGCCTATCTACAGGAGCTTGCCGCCGCCACCGGATCCCGGCCCCACCGCTTACCGGAGATCATGCCGCCGCCACCCGGTTCCCCTTGCCCCGTGCACCGTGGAGTGGGAGGGAGTGGGCAGCGAGCAGGGGAATCTTCGAGCAGCAGCACACGGGATCAGCGGCGCCTGGGGTCACCTGGTGGAGGCTCGAGGGTGGCTGGGGCGGCGGCGCTCAGGGTCCAGGGTAGCGCTGTGGGCGATGCCCTTGGGACGGCGATGGGGAATTTCAGCAGCGGGCAGGAGTCCCGGCGGCACCATGGTAGCAGGGGCGGGGGGAGCCGCCAACGGCCATGGCGTCGGTGGCGGCGCGCGGCGACGGGGGGAGAGGGGGGGCGGCCGGCCGGAGGTGGCGAAGCGCTCGAGCCTGGAGGTCGAGATGATATCGGGAGGCAGGGGATATTTTTTTTTTCTTTTATCTCAAACCGGTTCGGTTAACTTTAGATTAGGGAGAGATTTTAAAGGACCGCGGGTTGTATTACCCTAAATCATAGGGACATTTTTGAAAAAGCGTTGCGACGGTGAACCCGGCAAAGTCAATTCGTGCGTTATTATTATATTAGCACAAATGCCCATGCGTTGCAATGGGAGAAAACATCGGTTCCTATAATTCTGCAGGATCAAGGAACTATGCTGTTGGACGATGGTTGCTAATGACCAAAAAAAATGATGTATCATTTGATCAGGACATGTGGTACGATTTTCAAGTAAATTGAGAACGAACATAAAAAGATGAACCATGCATAAATTACCTCCATGCTATTAACAGAACCTGCGTCAGCAAGTTGTGTTCGACAAATTCAGTCGATTAGGTATAGCCTCTTCTACTCGTTCATCTCGTTTGATCCTGGAAGCTCACGGGAGTCCTTAGGTCATATGTCAGATCTCGATTGGAATCAATCATAATAAGAACAATAATCTTGCGAATATGAATTTATAAAAAATATGCCCGTGTGTTGCAATGGAAGAACAAACCACATAAAGCTTGTGTGGACATGATAGAGATCTCAAGCAAATGATAGACCCTGCTTTACCTATATTGATGACCATACACCTCACATTTATTCATCCCAATAAATGATTTGTTCCATGATCTAAAATGATTTGTTCCATACCTTCCATTAACTTGCGTATTTTGTTTATCTTATTTATTTTTGCATTTGCATTTTATCATTCCATTAAATAATTTACACCAAATTGAAAACTATGAACATTTCCAAAAAAACATTTGACCCTTCCTTCTATTTTATACAATTGCTTTTCCAAATTCCTTTTGTGTCATTTCAAAAATCCCATACTTTTTGTACTTCAAGTTTAGTTCCGAAACTTTGTCTTATTATCCTTTTTTTACTATTTTTCTATTTATATTTAATAAATAGAAAAAATAGGTGAATTAGGAGATGGAGAGAGAGAGGGGGAGGGAGAAACCAGCCTAGCAACTAACCCGACCGGCCCATTTGGCCTAAGGCCCAGCCCAGCCGCACCTTGCCCTAATCCAATCAGATCGAACCCCTCACTCCTCTCTGTCTCGATCGATTCGATCCCTTTCTCCCACCTAGCGCCGTCAGGGGAGGCGCCGCAGGCGCGAGCCCGATCCCCGGCACCCGCCGGCTCTGTTGGCTCCGGCCGACCCCGGCAGGGCTGCATCGCCGCCGGCCTCGCTCTTCCTCACCTCACCTCTGTGCTTCTACTCTCCTGTTGCATCGCCCCCACCCTGCCCGAGCCGCTCTACCTCCGTCCCCATGACCCACGTGGCCATCACCGCCGCAACGGCACCATGCACCGCGCCACCGCACCTCCTACTCGCGCTGTCGTCTGCTACACCAAGCCCCTCCTTTCTTCCTTCTTCTCTCCCTCACCTTCATGTCTCCTTTGGGCCTAAAAGTCGTGGATACCATGGATCCGCCTGGGAATCCACGCTCCAGCCTTCCTCGTCATCACCGGCGACCGCCACCTCGCCGCCCGTTTCTGGATCCGCCTCCCCAACCCCTGCAGCGCACGGTTCGGTCCCTGCAAGCTCCAGCCCCTGCCGACGCTCTCCATCGTGGGTTGAACCCTCGAAAAACTCAGGGTCCTTTTTGTAAGAATGAAACGTTTTTACACTTAAAAATGGATTGCGGGTTTAATTACCAGAAAACAGAAGGACTTTTATGCAAAAAATCCGCGACGGTGAACCCGACAGATTCACTCCGTGCTTTATTATTAGGGAGAGACTAGGGAAAGAGCCCGTGTGTTGCAACGGGTATACATATTCTATGCTCGTGCTTTTCTACGGAGCGAACACAAATTTCATGAACCACAACTGGCCGATTTGCTCTCCTAGCTAGCAATTCAGCAACCAGTCACATCTTCCATCACCGATGCATCCCTCCCCCACTCATCGGTTCCCTCCCATTTACTTTGGTCAGTTCCATGCCATCTCTCCTCAATCCCCCCTCCCCCTTGACCACTTACACTTTTAGCCGTAACCATATGATCAATCTTATTGTCGTCCATCTTCGCGTGCCTGTGCTTGAGGGGCACATGATCAGAGCGAAACTCTTGCTACCCACTAATCTACATGACAATGTTCTCTTTCCTCCTCACAAGGCTGACCACTGCCACCATGGTACGCAACAGGCGGCTACACGGCCGGCCTTCCGATTCACCACTGCGAGCAACATCGGCACATAACTACGCAACAGACGGCTACACGGTCGGCTTTCCATTCACCACCGCAAGCAACATCAACACACAAACTGCAAACTCTCACAGTGGGGCCTCCTTCTCAATTTCTCTACCATAAATTACAAGCAGTGGGAAATAAATCACCCCAGACAAATAAAACAAAATTGTGATAGACCCTTGTAGAAACTAACAAAATAAGGAGAGTTGCATACACATATCAGCATAGATGTCATTGTTCTACATATATACACTAAATATGCACTCGGAGAAGAAGCCGTAGAAAGTAAATAAAAATACGACGAAATTGCACCTGATTCTTAAGTATACGTAACTCTGCATATGTGGCGTAACTCTGCATATGAGGCGTGATCCCTCTACCTTTGCAAGCATGGCAAGAAGAGTAATTAAGTGCTAATTAAAGCTTCATACTATAACTTGAGCACAATAGTAATAAAATCCAGTATAAGCTCGCTTTGTTGGCATATATATGTGCACTTGCAGAACTATGTAGTCCATATAAAAAATACAACATGCAATGGGAGGGACTTGCGTTGTTATCAGATGCATTGGCACTGTGCATATCCATACATTGCTATATGTATGATGAAATTAAAAAATTGTGAAGAGAAATAAATAGAATACGTGTGTAATATATGGAGAAATATTACTGTTTGGGAGCTGCCTCGAGTGTTAGCCAGCGTGCAGCCGTTCCCGAACAGGTTGCACTCGCCGCCGTGCTTTGGCTCCGCAGCAGTGCATGCTCGGGCTGTTAGGCAACTGCTGGAATGCTGGTTTTCGCATCACGGCTCGATGTAGCCGCTCGTTGCGTTGCTGGCTGCCGCTGGTGTGCCGGTGCCGAGCCTCAATGCCATTGCCATCTGATGCGCGTCGCCGGCTCTCACTCGCATGCCTCCGCCTCCCGTGCGCTGTCGCGGGCATCACACGTCTGCCTGCAGGAGTCGCTGCACCGCTCCTGGCCGTCACCACCATGCATCAACGGCAACCGCGTTCCCGAACAACCCACGCGCCTTGGCCTACCTGGCCGCGAGCATCTCGTTCTTGGCACCACTGCGATGGGCCAAGGCCGCGTCGCACGCACCATCGTGCCGCCGTGCCACCACGAGCCATTTTGCCGCCCAAGTGCCCAGGCCACGCCGGCCAGCAAGAACTTGGGCGGGAAACCATGGCCGTCGGGGGTAACGCGCGAGGGCCGGCGTGGCCGAGCGCCCGACGGCTTGGTGAGCCCCAGCCATCTTGCCACCACGGAGTTGATCCCGTCGCAGCTGACCAGCACCTTTGCCCAGAGAGTCGAGCCGTCAGCGAGGTGGAGCATCTTGGCGCCGTCGCCATCGCCGTCGTCGATGGACACGATCCTGGAGGAGTAGCGGATGGTGCCCGTCGGCAACTCCGCCGCCAGGACCTACAGTAGCATGTCCCTCCTGACACAGCGGAACTCGTCCCTGAAGTCCACTTCCTTCGCTATCTCACCCGTGGACGCTGACATGACGCGCAGCCCTTGGATGTGCAGGTGGAGCTTCCTGATCTGGTCGCCGACGCCGAGGGCGTCGAGCGCGCGGAAGGCGTTGGGTCAGGTGGCGAAGGCGAACCCCGAGGCCCGGAGCGCCGGGGACGACTCCAACACCACGCTCCTCACCCCTTTCCTGTGCAGCCCGAGCGCGGCGGCGAGCCCGGTGAGCCCGGCTCCCACGATCACGATGTCCTCGCCGGACTCCCCTTGCCGCTGCATGCTTGCTGCCGCTGCTGATAGCAACGAGGTCGAGGCCACGTAATCGCTGGACTTTCGGAAGAGAGCGCCTGTTGACACGAATCAACCAACCAATCTAGCTAGAGCTAATTAGTACCACCTCGTTTATATTACGATTTTGTCTACACGAATCGTAAAAACGTATTATGACTGGGCGAAAGCGTATTGTGACGGTGAACCCACGGAGTCAATCCGTGCTTTATTATTAGGAATAGACTAGCACAATATGCCCGTTCGTTGCAACGGGAAAGACAATTGGATGTTAGCAAAACACTCGTCAACGCGACACTAATAAAACATCCAAACGGTGCAACCTGGCAGCAACGGGGAGGCACATGCTGAGGTCTAGTAGAAGTGCACATTAGATTAGCGTTGAAAACCATGATAGACATGCAATATTTTTGGTATGATTTTTGTACGACAATCCATTGAGACCATCCATGAATAAATCAGAGTTGAACAAAACCATTAGATTGAAATCTACTTCATCCATCCCTTTAAGTTTCTTGGGGCTATCTCAAGAATTTGAACCAGCCTACTGTCCAATTAACACATTTGCTTTTTCTCTTAAAAAATAGTTTAGTTGTGTTAAAAAAATGGATGAACTCGCTTGCAACAACAACGAACCAGCCCACTGTCCAATTAACACACTTGCTTTTTCTCTTAAAAAATATTTTAGTTGTGTTAAAAAAAATGGATGAACTCGCTTGCAGCAACAACCCGAACGCATGCACCTGCGCCCCTCGCTGAAGCTTCTTGGAGATTCAAACATATCGCCCACAAATCTGTCTGGGGTTCATTCACGTAAAATTTAGAAAATCCGTTCAGGATTTTAGAAGAAAAAAATCTCAAGGGAGCAACATAATTTAATGGGCGGAATTGATCTCTCACCGGAGCTCGCATGCATGCACGGCCGGGGTTCCATTTGTCCTTCCTTCCCGCTGATTCTACATGCAACGCTGACTTAATTCCTTAAGATACCTTTTACAATAATTAGCCAGCCAATCAACAGCAGTGCATTGACCACTCAATTTCTGGAGTTGATTTATTTGATCCCTTATTTCTTGCTTCTCGAGGCTTGTTGATAGGCAACTTGTGAAGGTATATAAATTAGTAGAACTAGCAAAAGAGCCCGTGCGTTGCAACGGGAGAAAAAACATAACACATGCTCTTAACCCAACAACCATCACTCAATAGGTCCATCTCTTTTATTTTTGCGAGGCATCATATTTGTGTTGCCGCTTATCCTCCTTCTCACCCTCGTCGGCGATGGCCTCGGTGTTCACACAAAACAACAAAAAAACATGTTTGAAAATGATTAATCCTAAGGCGTCTCTCTCGCCCTCTCTCTACTCCCTCGCTCTCTCTCTCTCACTCTCGCGATGAGAAATTTGTTGTTTTCTCCTGCGATATTTTTCAGAGGTATGCATGTGTAGTTATCGATGTTTTGTTTTCCCTATATGGTTATAGTGGGGTGTTTATTTGCAATCCGGATCGCCGCCGGTACTAAAGAAAAACGGATCTTGCGCTAGAAATTATAAGTTTGCTTCCAAAATAATATTTTAAAAATATTTAACAGGTAAAATTAACATCATATTTAGATTCCACACATTTTTGTAATAAAATTTCATATATAATATGTTAAAATCGAAGTTACGGTTTAAAAGATATGGATAATTTAGAAAATCATTTGTTTGATTTAAATATATTCCAAAATAATATTTAAAAATATTTAATAGGTAAAAATAATCTCATATTCATCTTCTACATATTTCTCTAATCAAATTTCATATATAACATGTTCAAATTGGAGTTATGGTTTAAAAGATATGGATGATTTAAAAAAGTATTTGTTTGACTTAAATATGATCCGTGGCTGAATTACCTAAAACGTCAGGGGGGGTTTCGAAAAATGTAAAATAACGGTTTGGGTGTGACTTAAATCCGGATGGCGGGTCGATTTCAAGAAAACACAGGGAATTTTATGTAAAATACGAAAATAATGATTTGTTTTGACTTAAAACAGTACTGCGGGTTGAATTCTACGAAATAGAGAGACTTTTTTGAAAAATGCCATGACGGACGAAAGAAACTCAATTTGCTTTATTATTATAAGTAAAAATTTGGTAAAAATAATAGAGGTGGGACTATTGGAAAGCAAACCATGTTATCAACAAAAAGTGCATGCTTTCCCAGCTGGTTGCGCCCTTATATTTGTGGGATGGTCCAGCGTTTGAATCCCACACGAGCTCTATTAACTTTCGGGATCAATAACTCCCGAACGTGAGGGATTTTGGCATTTGGACCCGAACACCTCGACTGCCGTCAGATGATTTCCACAAATCTTAGAGCAGGTGACAGAGAAAATTAGTTCGGGATTTTCCGTCGAACGACCTCGTCTCCTTCGCCCCCACCCCTCCCTCCCAGCCTTATCCTTTTCTTGCTCTCACCCACTCTTCCTCTCCACGGCTTATCTGTGAGCTAGATCGTCACTGTCCTCGCGCCGCTGCGTTGGGCGGTCGAGACCGCATCCATCCGCGCGATCCTCGCTGGCGTGATCCTCGTGGCGAAGGGCGAGCTCCGCCCGCTCGTCCGCGCTGTCGCAGCAGCCGATGCTGAGTGGAGAGCGGCGTGACTGGTCCGCGCCCACCGGCTAGAGGTGCGGCCGTGGCGGAGGCAGAGCGCTGCCTGCTCGCCTGCGCCGCGACGGCGGGCATCTCGGTCGTCTCCCCTCCTCAAACTCACCGACTGGCTCGAGGTGTGGTCACACGGAGAGGGCGGGCACGGCGATGGCTGGGCCGTACAGGAGCAGCAACGGCGGCGGAGCAATGAAGCATCGTGCCATCTTCGCTCTCGTCAGGTGACTTGGGGAAGGCAGCGACGGGTTCCCGGCGTGCACCGGGCGGAGAGCGGAGGTGGGTGCCCTGCGACGAGTTCCCTGGGACAGCGCCATGTGTCCATGGAGGGGGCAATGGGCTCCTCACCGACGGCGTGTCGGCGTCCATTCTAAGAAGGGAGCCCAGCGGGGAGGTGCTCATTGAGCTCGAGCAATACCACGGCCGAAGGGATCCGACAGGTCGATGCGCTGCCGCTCCCTTCTGCATTTTTTGTGTGTACACATGTACTACGCCCCATTTTTAACTGATGTATGATGATTTTTTTTGCTAGATGCTACTATGAGCTTTTTAACACATTTCTGCCACGGTTTGTATATGAAATAGTCCCTAAATTTGCCATGCTACGCTTAAATCTGAGTAGAACACAATTTTCTGCTGTGATTTATTTAGTTACTAACTTTACCATGTGAGTAGTACACAAATTTAGTTTTTTGGTCCTATAATACATGGCAATTTCTAACCACGATGTTTAGCAAAACATGGCAATTTCTTAGATTATTACAAATTCTCGGACCGTGGCAACTTTATAATTTGTCAGTTCATTCACATGACAATATTTCTGATTGTTTTTGTCCTAATATCATGGCCTGTCTCAATCATGGAAAACTTGACATGGAAAACTTGCCATGGCAAACATGTCAAAATTCTTTATTTTTAAGATGTTAAAAAACATGGCAAATTAAGATGTTCAAAAACATAGCAATCTAAGATGTTCAAAAACATGGAAAACTTGCCATGGCAACTAAAATCAGTTTTTTTATGGATGTGTTTTTTGCCATGGCAACTAAAAGCATTATTTGCCATGGTTCGTTTTTTCTCTTTTACAAAGTCCATCCAAAGAATGTTTTGCCATGGCAATTACATTTTCATGGGACGATGACAAATAGAGTTCATTGTGATGGCAAATTTATTTTTTATGCATCATGGCATTTCTAGTGCATGGACCATGTCAAATTTTTGGAACAATGGCATGGCGAAATTATTTCTTTTTGCAACATGGCAAATTTAGTTTTATAGCCATGGCAACTTTACCATCTTTTTGCCATGGCAATTTTTGCCTTTTTTAAAGCGCCATGCCAAATTAAACTTTTTTTTTGTTTTGCCATGGCAACTTAACCTTTACATACATGGTAATTTACTTTTTTACATACATGGAAACTTTTTTCACTTTTACTTTTCTTCATGGCAAATTTAATTCTTTACTTGCCATGGCAAATTAACTTTTACATCCATGGAAAATTTTACTTTTTTATTTGCCATGGCATTTTTCAATCCACATTTTTTTTGTTTCTTCATGTATATAGTAAAATATTATGGCAATAAGATTAACTATTTATTTTTGCCATGGAAAAATTACCTTAATTGACATGTCAAATTTACCTAAATCGCCATGGCAACTCTTAACTTTTATCGCCATGGCAAGTTTTTTATTTTTATTTTTGCCATGGCAAATTTACCCAAATCGCCATGGCAAATATTTAACTTTTATTTCCATGGCAGAAAAAAAGTTCATTCACTACATAGCATGGCAAATTTTTTATCGTGTAGGACGGGTTTCCTAGATTATTTTTCATGAGTGTTTTTTTGCCATCTTTTCCAACAAAAATCCATGTACCTGTTACAGTTTCCCAAAAAGTTGCCATGTGGTTTAGTGAAAAGTCTCCTGAATATGCCATCTTTTTCTAAAGAAAAACTTACTAAATTTGCCATGTGTAAACATTTCATTATAGTTAGCTAATTTTTTTAAAACAAATGTAAATTTATGTTTTGAGATCATGGAAATTTATGTCTGAGATCATGGACCATAGAAAATTCCTTTCTTTTCTTTAATTTTCATGATGGGAATTTCATTCTTTAGTGCCATGGCAATTGTACTTTTTAAAGATGGCAATTTATACTACCACACCATGGCAAATTCCTCGCACATAGTTTTGTGTTCAAATTGTGTATACAATATATGAAAATTTAATTAAAATACCATGGCATTTTTTACTATGAATCTTCCATGGCAATGTTTTTTATTTCTATGGTCGAAATTCCATGACTATTTTTCCTCTGGGTCATTGCAAAGAAAAAAAAATTCTTTTTACCCATGGCATTTTTTGTGCTTTTAAAGTTGATCACATTTTTGTTTCATAGCACAGGAAAAATATGGGCTTTAATCTGGCACAACAAAAAAAATATTGGGCTTTTTTTGCTACCGAGCTGTAGGGTCGACGGGGAGGGGCGTTCGCGTTGGGGGGCTCTCCTGCTGAACGGATTCGTTCGCATCGATCTCCCCTCCAGTACGAACGAGTCGTTCGGGTTGGGGGTCTCCGAGCCCGAACGTTCGGTAGTTATTGGCGTCCTTAACTTTTTGCTGATTGTTGCCTTTCACTGAAAAAAGGATGTGTAGCTGGCCCAGCTCAGCCCAGGGAAGCGTGCTGGCCCAGGCCAGACCGCGCAGGAAGATGCGTAGCTGGCCCAGCTCGGCCAAGGGAAGCGCACCGGCCCAGGCCAGACCGCGCATGAAGATGCAGCACAGTTCAGCAAGGGTTGGGCTGGGACTGCGGGTTCTATCTTTCCCTAATAATACCACCTCGTTTATATTATGATTTTGTCTATACAAATTGTAAAAGCGTAATATGACATGAGAAGAAAGCGTATTGTGAAGGTGAACCCACAGAGTCAACCCGTGCTTTACTATTAGGGATAGACTAGCAAAAAACCCGTGCGTTGCAACGGGATACAAATTTTAACTTATTAATTCCTCTAGAAAGGATGAACAGGTTAACTCTGCATCCTTTGAATAGTAATGCTTAATTTGTGTGATGCTTGAATTGGATGGTGAACAACAAAAACTCACCTCATCTCTCATTTTTCCTAATGTCTATCCTCTGCTAGTTTCATGAAGACGACCTCTTTGAATACTCTACATAGTACCTGTAGAAAGCAAATAATATTAGTTTTGGAGAACAATAGTTGGGTAAATAAAATATGATGCTATTATTTTCATTACAGAGTGATGTGCCAATGGAAAGTACCCATATGCATGTCTTTACTCTTAACAATCTCATGCCATGACTGCATCCGCAATCTAGGGAGAACTTTTCTCAGATAATGGGGGAAAAGAACAAACTATCAGATAAGATTTATTTTTCTCTCTGATGAATTTTTCGTAATAACTAAAAAACTATCGTAAGATCTCTTTTCCTGGTCTGATCAATTTTTGTAATAATGAAGCAACTATCAACTATTGGATGAAATGAATTACCCAAAATATAGGGAGAATTATTTGAGTGAAGCTATAAGAAATGAATAAAATCATCCAGTAAGTTAGTCCACATGAAATCAATGAACATACTTCTCATGTCGCTGGTATAAGCAAATAGTTGTAGTTTTCTTGTCAAGAAAGGCAAACAAAATCCATCAGAAGACGTTAACTTACCATGCAATTGTATGTTTGTGTATCTTGTCGACAGAAGGTCTTAGCAACTGTCAAGTTTGGCAACTAAGCAGTGCCGAGTAATTTACTTCATAATTATGCACTCTTACAGGTAGCAACAGCAAGGTATTCCAGCGTTATTCCCTTTCGAATATAACGTTGTCGCCATCCCTTCCATCCGTCCTCTGATCTCTCTGTCCCTGGTGATCAACATTATTAGAATTCAGAATAGGACCAACAGTTTCTTACTTTACGGAACCTGCAGAAACCATCGAGCGACCAACACTAGTAGAAAATGGGGCAAAGGTTCAGGCCGGGTAAGCCCATTAGTCCCGGTTCACTCTAGAACCGGGACCAATGGGTGCATTGGACCCGGTTCATGAGCCCAGGGGGCCAGCCGGGCCACGTGGGCCATTGGTCCCGGTTCATCTGGACCTTTTGGTCCCGGTTTGTGGGACGAACCGGGACCAATGGTCCTGGCTCATGGCCCACCACCATTGGCCCCGGTTGGAGGCATGAACCGGGACCAAAGGCCCCCCTTTAGTCCCGGTTCATGCCACCAACCGGGACCAATGGTGGTGCCTATATATACCCCCTCGCGCAAGAGCAGAGCACACTGCTCTGTTTTTTCTGGCCGAGGGGGAGAGGGCTTGGTGGTGCTCTAGCTCACCTCCTATGCACACAAGGTGTTCGATGGAATGCCCGAGCCACACTACTTAAGCTTTCTCCTCTCCAAGCTCGACCTCCAAGCTCCATTTTCCTCAATATTTGTCTAGGTTTAACGGTCCGTCACGCTCCGGCCCCGTCTTCACTGCCATCGATCACCCGCGCTGATCTCATCACCGGTACCACCGTGGTGAGCCTCTTGTTCTTATCTTCTTTCTGAAAGGAAAAATATTCTTACTTGTATGTTTAGATAGATACTTGTATCATTTTCTTACTTTTATTATTGCATCTTATATAGTGCGATGGTTTTGGTATCCGCCCCCGTCGGCCCTCGTCCTGTCTATGATTCGGATGTGGTATATATTATCTTCATAACTATTGGTTCATTTATTGTTTATGAAAATTATGCCGACCAACGTGACATAGATTTTATTTATCTAGGAGGTATGTGAACCGGAAATTCCAACCGACCCTATTGTTGAGAGGTTAAATTTAGTTGAAGAAGAAAACAATTTCTTGAAGCAAAAAAATAAAAAAAAATTGAGGAGGAGAAGATGATATTGGAGTTGCATGTTGCGGATGTCGTCGATGATCACAAGATCAAGATGGATGCAATGCGCTTGAAGATTAGAAAGATTAGAAAATATGCCGTTCATACCGAGGCTTGGTATCATTATGCCGTTGGATCAATTGTTAACTTGGTTGCGATTATGATTGCGTTTGTTTTCGCATTGAAATGTTTTACATAGTTTCAATGTATGGTTTAATTATTAGATTCTCTGGAGAGCTATATGTTGTTAGATGAGAACTATGTATGTACTTTGGTTTTAATGTGATGATGAACTTATATTAATTTGGTCACTTAATTATTTATTCATGATGTTCTATAATGGTTTTTGACACACTTAATTATATATAACGCACGCAGATGAACCAGCAATGGATGTACGGTGACAGACACACCTCTGAGTACATTAAGGGCGTGCATGAATTTCTCGAAGCGGCTGAGGCAAACAAGCAGAATGGTTTTATGTGTTGTCCATGCCCTAATTGTGGGAATACGAAGTCTTACTCTGACCGGAAAATCCTTCACACCCACCTGCTTTACAAGGGTTTCATGCCACACTATAATGTTTGGACAAGGCACATAGAAATAGGGGTTATGATGGAAGACGGCGAAGAAGAAGAGTCCGATGACAACTATGTGCCCCCTGAATACGGTGATGCTGCAACGGGGGGAGCTGGTGAAGATCAAGAGGAACCAGACGATGTGCCCAATGATGCTGCAACGGGTGAAGTTGCTGAAGATCAAGAGGAAACAGACGATGTGCCCGATGATGATGATCTCCGCCGGGTCATTGTCGATGCAAGGACGCAATGCGAAAGTCAAAAGGAAAAGCTGAAGTTCGATCGCATGTTAGAGGATCACAAAAAAGAGTTGTACCCCAATTGCGAAGATGGCAACACAAAGCTCGGTACCGTACTAGAATTGCTGCAGTGGAAGGCAGAGAATGCTGTGCCTGACAAAGGATTTGAGAAGCTACTAAAAATATTGAAGAAGAAGCTTCCAAAGGATAATGAATTGCCCGACAGTACATACGCAGCAAAGAAGCTCGTATGCCCTTTAGGAATGGAGGTGCAGAAGATATATACATGCCCTAATGACTGCATCCTCTACCGCGGTGCATACAAGGATCTGAACGCATGCCCGGTATGCGGTGCATTGCGGTATAAGATCAGACGAGATGACCCTGGTGATGTTGACGGTGAGTCCCCCAGGAAGAGGGTTCCTGCGAAGGTGATGTGGTATGCTCCTATAATACCACGGTTGAAACGTCTGTTCAGAAACGGAGAGCATGCCAAGTTGATGCGATGGCATAGTGAGGACCGTAAGAAAGACGGAAGTTGAGAGCACTCGCTGACGGGTCGCAGTGGAGAAAAATCGAGAGAAAGTACTGGGATGAGTTTGCAAAGGACCCAAGGAACGTATGGTTTGCTTTAAGCGCGGATGGCATTAATCCTTTCGGGGAGCAGAGCAGCAATCATAGCACCTGGCCCGTGACTCTATGTATGTATAACCTTCCTCCTTGGATGTGCATGAAGCGGAAGTTCATTATGATGCCAGTTCTCATCCAAGGCCCTAAGCAACCCGGCAACGACATTGATGTGTACCTATGGCCATTAGTTGAAGAACTTTTACAGCTGTGGAATGGAAACGGTGTACGTACGTGGGATGAGCACAAACAAGAGGAATTTAACCTAAAGGCGTTGTTGTTCGGGACCATAAACGATTGGCCCGCTCTCAGTAACCTTTCAGGACAGACAAACAAGGGATACCACGCATGCATGCACTGTTTGGATGACACCGAAAGTATATACCTGGACAGATGCAGGAAGAATGTGTACGTGGGCCATCATCGATTTCTCCTGACCAACCATCAATGTCAAAAGAAAGGCAAGCATTTCAAAGGCGAGGCAGATCACCGGAAGAAGCCCGCCGCGCGTACCGGTGATCACGTACTTGCTATGGTCAATGATTTACACGTAATCTTTGGAAAGGGTTCCGGTGGACTAGCTGTTCTGAATGACACTGAGGGACGCGCACCCATGTGGAAGAAGAAATCTATATTCTTCGACCTACCCTACTGGAAAGAGCGAGAGGTCCGCTCTTCAATCGACGTGATGCACGTGACGAAGAACCTTTGCGTGAACCTGTTAGGCTTCTTGGGCGTGTATGGGAAGACAAAAGATACACCTGAGGCACGGGAGGACCTGCAACATTTGCACGAAAAAGACGGCATGCCTCCGAAGCAGTATGAAGGTCCTTCCAGCTACGCTCTTACGAAAGAAGAGAAAGAAACTTTCTTTGAATGCCTGCTCAGTATGAAGGTCCCGACTGGCTTCTTGTTGAATATAAAGGGAATAATAAATATGCCAGAGAAAAAGTTCCAAAACCTAAAGTCTCATGACTGCCACGTGATTATGACGCAACTGCTTCCGGTTGCATTGAGGGGGCTTCTACCGGAAAACGTCCGATTAGCCATTGTGAAGCTATGTGCATTCCTCAATGCAATCTCTCAGAAGGTGATCGATCCAGAAATCATACCAAGGCAAAGGAGTGATGTGGCTCAATATCTTGTCAGTTTCGAGCTAGTGTTCCCACCATCCTTCTTCAATATCATGACGCACGTCCTAGTTCATCTAGTCGTTGAGATTGTCATTCCGGGGCCCGTATTTCTACACAATATGTTCCCCTTTGAGAGGTTCATGGGAGTCCTAAAGAAATATGTCCGTAACCGCGCTAGGCCAGAAGGAAGCATCTCCATGGGCCATCAAACAGAGGATGTCATCGGGTTTTGTGTTGACTTCATTCCTGGCCTTAAGAAGATAGGTCTCCCTAAATCGCGGTATGAGGGGAGACTGACTGGAAAAGGCACGCTTGGAAGGGACTCAATAATATGCAGGGACGGATATTCTTGGTCTCAAGCACACTACACAGTTTCTACAGAACCCTACCTTGGTGACCCCGTATGTCGATGAACACAAGAACAGTCTGCGCTCCAAACACCCGGAGCAGTGCGACGACTGGATTACATGTGAACACATCAGGACTTTCAGCAGTTGGTTGGAAACACGTCTCAGAGGTGACAACACTGTTTGTGATGAGCTGTACTTGTTGTCCAGGGGACCATCTTTGACTGTATTTTAGATGATTGACCAAGATCGAAAGAGCACCAACCAAAACAGCGGTGTCCGCTTTGATGCAACAACCGAGAGGGGAAAGGACACATATTATGGTTACATAGTCGACATATGGGAACTTGACTACGGACATGATTTTAAAGTCCCTTTGTTTAAGTGCAAATGGGTCAATCTGTCAGGAGGCGGGGTACAGGTAGACCCATAGTACGGAATGACAAGAGTGGATCTGAAAAATCTTGGGTACACTGACGAACTGTTCGTCCTAGCCAATGATGTGGCACAGGTTATCTATGTGAAGGACATGTCTACCAGACCGAGAAAAAGAAAAGATAAGGAAGCTAATACATCATACGATGAGCCAAAGCGCCACATAGTTCTTTCAGGAAAAAGGGACATCGTGGGAGTGGAGGGCAAGACAGACATGTCTGAAGATTATGAAAAGTTTTATGAAATTCCTCCCTTCAAAGTCAAGGCTGACACAAGCATCCTGATAAACGATGAAGATTATCCATAGTTACGGCGCAATAAGCAAATGACACAAGCGAAGAAAAAGTGAAGACTTTCTCCCGCAACTATTATGATGATACCATGCCAACTTTGTAACAGACGAGTATGATACCATTCTCCGTTTTGTACATGCACATGCTATGCCAACTTTTTAGAGTTCATTTCAAATACTTTAATGTCTTATGGTTTAGCCCTCGTAATACCATTAATCCCGGTTCGCTCCTTGTCAACAATGTTCTCACCAAGAACACTCTCAAGAGGGCAGCCACGTGGGCCATTGGTAAAGTTAATCACAAACTTGTGATTCACACAAATTTCAAAGTACTCAAATTTTAACTATTCTAATTTGAAAACTAATGGCACTAACAGAAAGTTTATAATTTTTCTAAAACTAAAAGCAAAAAGAATTAAAAAATAAAACAAAAAACAAAAGAAAATAAATAATGCAGAAAACAAAACAAAAAAACTGAAATAATAATAATAATAATAGCAACAATAAGTATTTTGTTGTAAGTAGAAACAAAATAAAATAAATAAAGCAACAAAGAAAACAAAAAACAAAAAAATATTTTCAAATTTGAAAACTAATGGCATTAACAAAAAGTTTATAATTTTTCTAAAACTAAAAGCATAAAGAATTAAAAAATAAAGCAAAAAACAAAAGAAAATAAAATAAATAAAGCAACAAAAAAACAAAAAAAGTGCCACCTACTGGGCCCCCACGGCCTGAATACGACTAGAAACCCATCCATGGGCCAGGATTCAGGCCCACAGGAGGCCCAGTAGGCCCACAGGCATAGCAGTGACAATTAGGCCCGTAAGCCTGCAATGGAGAGAAGCTCGAGAGGGGTGCGGCAGTGGGGCTTATAAACCACTGCGCACCCCTCTCAACTAGCGAGGTGGGACTAAACTTTCGACGCGGGCGCAGCAGCACAAGGCCTTTGGTCCCGGTTGGTGGCACCAACCGGGACCAAAGGCCACTTGTCAGCAGCCCAAAGGGCGGGATCCTTGGTCCCGGTTGGTGGCACCAACCGGGACTAATGCCCACCTTTAGTCCCGGTTGCTGCCACGAACCGGGACTAAAGGCTCTGCTATATAAGTCCACACTAAGGAAATTTTCACTCTCATCTTGCAGTTGCCGCCCCCGACGACGCCGACGCCGCCAGGCTGCCCCGACGCCGCCCGCCCCGGCACGTCCCCGTCGTCGCCGTCGCCCGCGCCCCTGCCCTGACGCGCGCCACCCCGGCCCGCCCCCGTCGCCGTCGCCCGCGTCCCTGCCTCGACGCACGCCGCCCCGGCCCGCCCTTGCCGTCGCCCGCGCCGGCCCCTTCCCCGACGCGCGCCACCCCGGCCCGCCGCCGTCGTCGCCCGCGCCCCCTACCCCGAGCGCGCGCCCACTGCCCCGTCGCCATCCTCGCCGCCGACCCCGCGGTCCTCCTGGTCCGGCCGGCGCCCTCCCTAGCTAGCATTTTGTTTCATATATATGCTTTTTTCCTTATGTATGCTTGTTTTATATATATATATATATATGTATATATGTTCTCTGTGTATATATATGTTCATGTATATATGCAAAAGATAGTTTTTTAGAAAAATTAGGATTTTTTCTGTTCATAGATTTTTTTTGGTGATATTAATTATTGTAAATATGCAAATGTTTGTATATTCATATGAACAATGAATTAGGCAATACTACTTCATGTATTTTTAAGAAGGAAGAAGAAGAAAAAGAATGAGAGGAAAAAGGAAATAAGAAGAGGAAGAAAGGAGAAGAAGAGGGGAGAGGAAGAAGAGGAGAAATAAATAAGAAGAAGAAAAAAGAAGAAATATTTTCTCTTCTTCTCCTCTATTCCTTTCTTCTTCTTCTCTTTTTTTTCTTCTTTTTTTTCTTCGATCTTCTCCTCTAGCTATTCCTTTCTTCTTCTCCTCTTTTTATTTCTTCTTCGTTTTCTTATGTTTTATCAGGTCTGTCGTCGTCGATATACCCCCTCCCCGATAACATTATTTTCCCGTGTATGTATCTCATCGTTGTCGATATTACCCCCTCCCGGTAACTTCAACACGAGGGGGGGGTCGATATATATATACCCCCTCCCGATAACTTCAACACGTGGGGGGCGGGTCGATATACCACCTGCCCGATAATATTATGTTTCCATGTACGTATGTCGTCGTTGTCGATATATAAACCCCTCCCGATAACTTCAACACGTGGGGGGTCGATATATATACCCCCTCCCCGATAATATTATTTTCCCATGTACGTATATCGTCGTTGTCGATATAAATGTACCCCTCCCGATAACTTCAACACATGGGAGGGGGGTCGATATACCCCCTCCCCGATAATATTATTTTCCCATGTACATATATCGTCGTTGTCAATATAACTGTACCCCTCCCGATAACTTCAACACGTGGGGGGTCGATATACCCGCTCCCCGATAACATTATTTTCCCGTGTATGTATCTCATCATTGTCGATATTACCCCCTCCAGGATAACTTCGACAGTGAAAACTCTCGAGGAGTACACCCAAACTAATATATCCACGTGTTGGCATGCTTGTGTAATAATTGCCATGTTATATTTGCAGAAACAATGGAGCACGGACGAGACGAGGAAGCAGAAGAGAGGTTGCGGGACATAATCTTAGACGGAGGTGATGTCATGTCGTGTTTTCTTAACGACAATGATGGTCTGGAAGAATGGCAGGGTGAAGAAGCAGGTCCGGAAGAACAGCAAGGTGAAGAAGCAGGTCCGGAAGAACAGGGTGACGGCTCCGGTGACCGAACAGAGTTCGGCCAGGTAAATATATTAGTTAAGCCTGTGCTGAGACTAGCTAATTGATGCATTCATTGTTTTGGTAGGTACACATATTAATTAACTCTCGTCTTTCTTCTTTTTTCTAGCCCTCCGGATCAAGCACAACTTCGGTAAAGAGACGAGGCCCGAAGAAAAAGTTGCGCGAGGATGAAAGGTTTGAGATCATAGCAATCATGCGCGACGGCCTACCTATTGAACCCATCCGGACGAAGGATGCATTTACTGCTCAGTGCGGGGTTCTTGTTAGGGACAAGATCCCAATCAGCATCCACCAATGGTTTTAGCCGACTAAAGAAGACCCTGAGGTGTCTTATGTCAATGATATGCAGAAAGATGATCTTTGGAAGGAGCTGAAGGCAAATTTCACCCTACCGCCAGAGGAGGATCCGGAGAAGCCGGTTATAGAGCAATTAATTAAGTCTACTGCTCTTAAGAAGATGGCAGAGCTATTCAGGAGGTGGAAGAATGAGCTGAAAAGGTTTGTCGACAAAGAAGAGACACCAGAATTCAAGGGCAAATATGAGAAGATTAGAGATTAATGGCCCGCATTTGTGGCCCACAAGACATCGGATAAGAGTAAGAAGATGTCGGAGACAAACAAGAAAAATGCTACGAAGAAGATGCTTCACCATCGCACGGGGTCAGGTGGCTACCTCAAAGGCCGGCCTAAGTGGGCAAAGGCTGAGACTGATCTGCTTGATAAAGGGATCGAACCAGAGACAATGAACTGGCCAGACCGTTGCCGGACTTGGTTCTTCGGGGCTGGCGGATCCTTGGACCCTATAACAGGGAAGTGCATTTGGACGGATGAGCAACTTGACATACCCTTGAAGAAGCTTCGGTACTATATCGATGCAGCACAGAAACGGACGTTCCTTCCAGACAGAGAGAACGACGAGCTCACAAAGGCCCTCGAAAATCCTGAGCACCCTGGACGGAGACGAGGCACGTCAGGCTCCATTCCGTGGAAGGCTGGGTTTCCGGACGCAGGCGGTTACAAAAGCCACGAGAGGAGGAAGAAAGTGCAGCAGACCGAACTGCAGGCGCTGCACGCAAGGGTAGAAGCGATAGAGGAACGAGAAGCAAATCGCAGCAAACGACTTGCCGAAGCTTCCCCTGAAGCTACCCCGCCATCTCAGCGGAGAAGCAGCGTGGCTTCCACCGAGCTGCTTCAGCCGGAGCATGTCTTGATGGCTCCTGCCAGCTATCCCGTGGATGCTATCACGGAGTCTCAAAATTGCCACCTTATGACGCAATGGATTAATATGAAGGTCAAGGCGGCTGTTGGCTCTGTTTTTCCTAATGAACCCAGCGCAACTTTTCACTGCCGGCCGATTCCAGAAGGATATGCTAAGGTGATGGTGGATGAAATAACGGAGGGATTTGAGGCCCTCCCGCTTGACCACCCTACCGGAGAAGGGGAGACTCGGCTGGGTTCTTCTCTGAAGACTCCATGCCTATGGCGGAAGGAGCTCATCAACCTTCTGAACTGGACGCCTCCGCCTCCTCCTCCTCCTCCGGCGAGTCAGGGCACTCCGCCTCCTCCACCGCCTCCTCCTCCGGCGAGTGACGATCAGGGCCCTCGGCCGGCTCCTTCTCCGGCGCGTGGCGGCACTCCGCCTCCTTCTCGGCCTGCGCCGGTGCACCCGAGCAGCCAGCCTCCTCCTTCTCCGCCTCGTCAGCAAGGGCGGAAGAGACCCGCCGCCGCTCCGGCAGCTGCTTCGGCGCGTCGTAGTCCTTCTCCTCCGACTCGTAAGCAAGTAAAGAAGACAGCCGCTCCGTCTGCTCGGCCGGCGTCTAGCAGTACAGCCAGAGGCGGGAGGACATAGAGATTCGGTCCTTCTCTGAAGACTCCAGAGAAGTTACCATACGAGAGGACCCCGGATGAGAACACGAAGATCGCGCGAACCGAAGCGGATGACTGGTTTCAAGGGTTGAAAGCAAAGAGATGTCCACCTCCAGAGGAGAAGGTAGATCCGGTAAAAGCGAAGCGCACTATGGCTGCCCTGGCAAAACCACCCAAGTCTCCGCCGAAAGGGAACTATAAGCGCATTATTGGAAAGACATGGGCCGAAGCGGAGCGGTCGGGAAGTACAGTCAGTGATCAAAGGATGAAAGAACGACGAGCAGCTGGGAAACAAATTGCCCAGCTCGGCGAACAAGGGAATCAATCGTGCCCCTCGCTCAAGGTGCCTAGCGACATCGTCGATCCGAGGATGGTGCCCGGTTATAGCAATCTTGGAGATTACCTGCCCGACGATGTACATTATGATTTCATGGACGTGCAGATACACGGATACGAGTACGGGAAGCCTCTCGTCAAAGATGAAAGATCTCTATCAACGATGATGCGAAGATTGCATTATTGGTACTTGAAAATCTGTAGAGGGTCTGGGGGGAGGAGTACTTTATATGTGAGAGTTAAAAAGGAGCATGACCTCGTTGGAATTGATCTGTTGCCTATTCCATTTGAGGAGTTCTATCGGTTTTTCAATCAATTGGCCCTCGATAAAGCAACGGTCACCTGCTACTGTCTGTACTACTACTTCTGTCATTAAGTCTCTCTATATAGCTTAGCTCTTTCATTGCATGTATTTATAATTATCCTCACTATATTAATTATGCAGATTGAAGATCGCCGAATTGAAGAAAAGACAAGTCGGTGATATTGGGTTCATTAACACATATCTCATAGATGCAACTGAGTTTGAATTTCATGCCGCAGATACCGAGGCCAACTTTCTACGATCATTCAAAATAAATGAAAACAAAGATATAATAGTCTTTCCTTACAACTTTAAGTGAGTGTTACTGTCTTGTGCATATTCGGTTTCCCTTATATATTAGTCCAGGTTATAGTAATGTAATTGATGAGTTATGCATGCGTGCACAGGTACCACTATATTCTCCTAGAGATTAGGCTTGAGCAGGGAGTATTAATTGTCTTGGAATCTAAACGAAAAGATCCCCAGGAGTATGCGGATATGACTCAAATACTCCAGAAGTAAGTTAAATCGATCATTATCCACCATATCAGCAACTTTGTTCATTTCTGATATCAAGTAATTGTTTTCTTTGTCTGGCAGGGTTTGGAGAAAATTCACCAAAAAAGCTCCGGGACTGCCGAAGGAGCTGCAATTTAGACACCCGAAAGTAAGTACTATAGTAGCATGTTCCGCGCATCTCCTAGCTATTGATTCAAGCGCTAGTTTCATCAATACCATTTGGCATTCTTGCTTATCTGTTTGATTGACCTCTATTTCTTGTAAAGTGGTTGTGGCAAGACCAAGGGAATGATTTCTGTGGATACTACGTTTGCGAGTCCATCCGCCACACGACCTGTGAGCGGGGCTACTCTGCCGAACAATATGAAGTGCGTAAATAACAATATTCACAATTTTATTTTATTACCATCATTTGTGTTGAGTTCCATTCATTCATATATATATATGTATTGACCCCCTTCTTCAAATTAGATGTTCCGGATGCGGGATGAACTCCTAGCACCAGATCGCATGCGAGCAATTCAAGAGGAATTGGCGGCATTTTTTCTTGACCTCGTGATCGCTGAAGACGGAGAATACTATGTGGACCATGCGTCCGTAATTTAGGAGATTATATTTGTAAGAGATAATTATTGTATATATGTAGCCGGTAGTGTCGGATAGATATACGAGAACTTATTGTTCGACCAATCTCTCGGAGAAGAAGAGGTGGTCGATATCACTTCTCTATGCATATATGTTCATGACGATTTTCTGTTTCCTTTGTTTGCTTACTAGCTAGCTAGCGTGTCTAGTCCTCTCTATATGTATGTATAGTACGTAGCGTCGACCAAGCACGGACATAAGAGAGGACACTTCTCTCTATTAATTAGCTAGCTAACACAATATATGAAATACCTAAATTAACCCCCCTAAAACCCCCAACCCCCCACCCCCCTTCCAAAAAACAAAAACCCCAGCCACGGAAATGCTGACGCGTGGATGCCTATTGGTCCCGGTTGGTGCCACCAACCGGGGCCAAAGGCCCTCCTGCCTGGGCTCAGCGCACAGGCCACGTGGAGGCCCATCTGTCCCAGAGGGTCAGGGCATTAGTAACGACCCTTTAGTCCCGGTTCAGGAACCGGGACAAAAGGCCCTTACGAACCGGGACAATAGGCCCGTTTTCTACTAGTGCAGAGGTACACCCACACACGCACACAAGCGGATTCCATCGCCATCAATTTTCTTGAATGGATAGATAGATAGTACACTACATCATTCAATACTAAAAAAGTATTAGTGGTCTTCCGCTCTTCCTTGTTGAAGCCTTGTCTGAAGTACATCTAGCCCCCATCAACTCAAAGGGAAACAAAAGAAGAATTCATAATCGCGATTGCTGCTATCGATCACAGTCATGGCTCTTCACAAGCTTCTGCCGGTCTCCGTGCAGCCGCCCTATAGAGCTACTCCACCGCGGCCACGCACTCCAACGGCGGCGCAGCGAGGGCAAAGGCCAACCTGGTTGGCTACCTCGGCTGCCGGGATGATCAGGCTATCGTTGGCGCTGGGGCTGCACACGGCGCGCCAGCAGCTTGCAAAACATCCGCCTCGACAAGCTCAAGTTGAGATCGTGGGCTCGTGGCCTAGGTAGCGGACCTTGACCTCGCCCTCCATGACACCGAGTGTTTTCATGGCAGCTCCATGTTCCAGATGGTCGCCCACGTCTAGGACGATCGCTCTCTCGCCGTATCTTGGTATGGTGGCGGCGATGTACGTTCTTCTCTCATCTCCCACCCCGCAGAAAAATCCAACCTCCACGGATCCATCGCCGCCACTTAGGAGCGGGAGGCCGTGTTTGGATCTGTCTTGTTTTTTATGGGCCTCTGATTTGTCTTCTTATCGGTCTCTTCGTTCGATTTGTTTGTTGGGCCGAACACGTTGAAGCCCAATATACCGTAGGTCGCTTGTGTTCGATGCGAGCGGACAAAATTTCAATGATAAGAAGCAATAGTACCACCTTGGATGTAGAAAATAATATAGGTGAAAAAAATGAAAGCGTAAAATCACGGGAAGAAGCGTATTGTGACGGTGAACCCACGGAGTCAATCCGTGCTTTATTATTAGGGATAGACTAGCAAAAGGGCCCGTGCGTTGCAACGGGGTAACAAAAATATGTATTGACCACATATTACAATGAGTATTGCTAAAAATACTCAGTACAATGAGTGAGTTGTCAAAAAAAACTCAGTACAATGAGTGTTGAGTGCATGAAGATTTTGACTGTCTCGAGTCTAGACTTGTGTAGACATGGTTGTAATCTCAAGGAATTGATAGACTCTGCTTGACGTGCACATTGCCTTTATCCATCCAATACATGTTTGTTTCATGATCTAAAATGGTGAAATCAAACCAGACAGAACTGTACATGGTTACGAATTAAATCATACTCCGCTCAAGCAACCTAAACTCGGCCTTGACTCAGTGGAGTGGTGAGATGCTAGGACATGGGGATCCATCTTTTTTTTTTGAACCTGGAACAATTCATTCCAAACCTAGACCCGCACAGCCATATCGCTGGCGACCATAGCAGAGATAAAGTCTGGAGCCTGATCAATCCAGGAGAGATCAATAGCTCCTGCCCTGAAGCTGTAGGCAGCTAGTTCATGGGCAGCCTTATTACAATCTCGACTACAAAAGCTGAACTTAAATGACTGAAAGTTTGCATGGCACAAATTGCGTGTCTCCCGTAGAAGAACACCAACCATCGCTCGCTCATACTCATCAGTGTGCAGCGCCTTCACCAGAACTTGGCAATCGGACTCCAGCACCAGCCTATGGACGCCCAGTTCGGCGCTCGCTTCTGTAGCCTTGACACATGCCAGCGCCTCCGCATGTAACGGACTGGAGAGATGCTCAAGGGTGCCCGCTTTAGCTGCCAAGAAAAGATCATCTTCTCGGCGTGCAGGGCTCTCTTCTCCTGTAGAGATGCTTTGGAGGCTGAACGGTGTGCATGTATGGAGGGCATCTCCTATGCTTTGCAGCGGTCAGATTTGCCTATTGCAGTCGAATCGGATTCTCTTGTGGCGGTATCTATGATCACATGTGATGGTTGTGATCGGTCTGCTTATGCTTTTCTGGTAAAGGAGATTAGATATCTTCTTAGTCTTCGTCAATCTTGTATTACTCATGTCTCGCGGTCGGAAAATAAGGCCAGCGATAGTCTAGCTGCTTTTGGTAGAGCTTAAGGTAGAACCATGATCTAGATTGGTTCGGCTCCTCCGGATGTGTTAGAACTGGTTGCGATGGATTGTACTGATATTAACTGAGTAATACAAGTTTTGAACCTGAAAAAAAAAACGAACAATGCGTCGCTGAACCGACGTGGGCACTGCCAGACGCCTACATATAGCCGGCATCCGCGTACGAAGAGAAGACATTCGCACGGAGACGCCGCACGCCACGCCAGGCTCAGAAACGCACGCCGCCAACCGCAGCTCTTTTCCACGCACGCGAGGCTCTCATCGGCAATCAACTAACTCCACGCGCACACCATCCCTTCCCTCCTCAACCACCACCACATAATTTCCTCGATCACGGGAGCACGCCAAAGCTTCATCGAAGTTAACCTTTGGCCAACCGGTGGGTTTGATGGAAGTTGTAAGAGCCGATCGTAACGTTACATCCATGATTACAAAAGAAGCAAGTTTATACCAAACTATGCATCCGTGAAAACAAGCGGCAAATAAATTGATCTTGCCCCTTACTAGGGAGTTTGATTCGTTTTATCTCACCGGCCTCGAGGTTGTGGCAAAAACAAATTCTACATCAGTACCTTGGCCGAGTACTGACGAGAAAAGGGTCTACATCAGTACCATGGCCGGATACTGACGATCAAAAGGCCTGTCCCATGAAAAGCAAGTTGTATATCAATACCGTGGCCGGATAATGACGAGCAAAAGGCCTCTACTACCAAAAGAAAGTTCTACATTAGTATCTTGGCCGAAAACTGACGAGAAAAAGGGCCTACTATTAGTACCGTGGCTGGGTACTGACGAGCAAAAGGCTTGTTCTACCAAAGAAAATCCTACATCGGTCTGATGACGGGTGTTGGTGTGTTTGTTTCAAAACTCTACATCAATCCCATGGAGGGCGCTGATGTGTTTGTTGCAAAAATCTACATCAGTCCCACGATAGATCGTGATCATCATTGTCTAGTGCCAACAAGGCTAGAAAAATTTATGGCCGAGCGCCGAGTAGGCTGGGTCACTATATTCTATCAATATGTCACAATCCCAAACAAGATGGGACACTTTGTTCCAGGGCACCGACGAGGCAAAAGCAACACACACGTCCATGTTCGATGAATTCGTGGGTACATGACTGGGCACCGACAAGACGAAAGTCACCATCTTCATCAACAAATTTTGTTCCAAATACTGACATGACAATGGCGTATTGTGACTAGGTCCAGGTAAAAAATAGCCACCCGCACCTATGCATCACCACGATCAATAGCTTTTCTCCCCTACATTTTGCAAGTATATTGATGAGCAAATTGCACGACGACGATCGCGCGCAACTTAATCGGAGGTTTTTTGAAGGCTCAACCTGCAGATGTAATTGACCGGATGCATTGCAAAAGCAAAGCGCCGGGAATCAGCGGATTACACACAATCTCTCCAAGTCAGATACTCCTTAAGCATAGTCTCAAGAAGACAAAATAGGCAAACTCCCATGGGAGCATGTAACGTCTATGTACTTGTAATATGTATGATGAGAAATAAAGATACATAGTTCCCATAATTATTTACACGTTTGTCATTGTATTTTGTTTTCGAAACAGTCTTCGAATCAAGAAATTGAAAGGCACAAAAAGATAATAATAATCAAGTGTGTGTGTGTGAGCGCGCGTATATATGTACATAGTCCATCCCAATCATAATCCATCACAATTGTCATCCATAGAGTGCACAGGTCCTTTATTTACTATTGTACATACATCACAATCAGCTCGCCGGATCATGGCGTACTAATAATCTGTGACGGAGCTAGCCAAAAATAACTGGGTGGTGAAACACAAATGATTAGTGTTTTTTTCTTTTTTTTGGGGGGGGGGGGGGGGGGGGCCCCCTGGTCTCAACATAGCTCCGCCACTACTAATAATAGTGTAGTAGCAGTGAAGGTGGCGGTGGTACTCGAGGTAGGAGACGACACATCCGCAGCTGGGGTGGTGGTATTGGCTAGAAGAGCTCGACCACTGAAGCTGCAGGTACAGTTGCACCTGCGCACACCGCCACCGTCTTTCTATTCAGTGCACATTCTGCTTCTATTAACACTAAACATGAGACCTAAACATACTATAAACAAAAAGTTTAATGGAGGCTAGTGTGTAGTGCGCTTCTATCAACACTGACCTTGAGACATAGACATACCTTAAAAGGTTTAATGGATGCTAGTACTACAAGAAGAACCTATTACTTGTACAAGTCAACAGCCATAGAACAATAATTAGATATATCATCATTTTTACCAGGAACACTTTTTTGGGACCGGCTATTGGTAAGTTGACTGAAAATAAAACTTGGGTCAGTCAACTGACCAGAGGTTTGTGTAAGTCGATTTGCTTTTTTACTTTTAGCCTGTTTAAGTTGATTTGCTCTCAGCTGACAATACGCACGATTCTCAATAAAAAAGCTGACAATACGCGCGTGCGTACAAATTTGGGCCAAATGTTTGACGCACGGCCTTGATCCACACGCATTGGGTTTATCTGCTTGCATGCACGTACATCACGTGTTTCGTTTGTAATCACAGTCACCGTTGTTTAGTTATTTTATTACTTTATTTATTGTCATTGCCCAGCCTCTGTCGATGCATACCGGCGGACGCCGTAAGGGTTAAAGATATTCTTTACAAATGTGGATTTGTATTAGCCTTCTAATACTTGTGAGTTCTTGTCTAAACTATGTACCTATTACTCCCTCCGTCCGAGTCTCAACATTAGTACAATTTTGTACTAAATTTAAAGTTAGTACAAAGTTGAGATACTCATTTTGAGACGGAGGGAGTATTACCTAATAATGCACGCGCACAAATTCCAAATCATATATAGCTAAGGCTCTGTTTGATAGCAAAGTATTTCCTAATTATTCTTATAATATTTTATGCAGGCATATAAATAATGGAATTTAGTGGCATTTGTATTACCCTTAAAACAAAGAAAATGAAACAAAAACATAAAATCCAAATAAGAAAGCTTTCTATGGAAGAATTGTGGCATTAGTATTTCCCTTCCAGAAGAAAGAAAAAAGAAAGATAAAATTTGCACACAGCTTACATAGAAATTGCACTTTTTTTATAATATGCAAGAATAAGCATAACATAGTGAAATTTTGAAATAATGAAGTTCCCTAAAAAGAAAATAATTTAGTGGTATTGGTATTACCCTTAAAGAAAAAAGAAAAAGAAACAAAAACAAAATAATGAAGTTTTTCTAAGGAAGAATGAATTTGTAGCATTGGTATTACCATTTCAGAAGAAAAAAACAACAAAATGTTAAAATTTACACACAATTTCCAGAGAAATTGTACTTTCTTATAATATGCAAGAATAAGTATATAATAGTGGAATTTCAAAAAATGAATTTTCCTAAGATGAAATGAATTTAATGGCATTAGTATAATATAAAGAAGGAAGAAAATGAAACAAAAAAAAGAAATGAAATTTTCTATGGAAGAATGAATTTCTAGCATTAGTATTTCCCATCCAGAAGAAAGAAAAATAAATAGATAAGACAAAATTTGCACACAACTTACATATAAATTGTGCTTTTTTATAATATGGAAGAATAAGTATATAATAGTGGAATTTAAAAAAATAAATTTTCCTAATAAGAAATGAATTTTGTATTACCATTTAACAACACAGAATATGAAAGAAGCAAACAGTGAAAAAATTTGCACAAAATTTACACGAAAATTATGCTTTTCTATAATATGCAAGAATGAGCATATAATGGTGGTACTTGAAGAAAAAAAAGATGTTTCTTAAATAGGAATGATATAGTGACATTAGTATCAACCTCAAAGAAGAAAGGAAATGAAATAAAACTGTAAGATAATAAAAATGAAGTTTTTCATTTAAGAATAAAGAAAAACAAAAAAATGAGGTTATAAATTTGCACACAACTTTGCACATATTTAGTATGTAAGAAATAAACGTACAATGGTGTAATTTTTACACTCTAATGTAATTTATACTATGTTATATGGTATTCGCATCTATACATTTTACACTCACCCACCATCCTAAAAATACCCATAGTAACCGGCTAAGATAAAGAAAAAAGAAAAAAAAGGCATGCAAACAGAAGAAAAGATAAGCACCATGGGCCTATAAAAACAGGAAGTGGGCTTTAGCCCAATTGGCATTCGACTGACCCAAAATAGTGGTCAGTTGAAAATATTAGCTCAAAACAAGACAACACGCAACAGAAAAAAAACAAATAGCACAAATCTTGAAGCAGAAATCAATGGCTCAAAAATTGACTGACCCAAATTCATTTTTCCAGGCGACTTACATGTACCTAATGTGCACTTTTTTTCTCATCAAGAGCAGGGAAAATGCTAAAAAATCCTAATCTAAGCCCTTCTTAAGTTTTTTGCTTCAGGAATTGATCCAAGGGTGGTGGTTGGGGGCGGGGGGGGTGGGGGGCCCCCTGGTCTCAACATAGCTCCGCCACTACTAATAATAGTGTAGTAGCAGTGAAGGTGTCGGTGGTACCCGAGGTAGGAGACGACGCATCTGCAGCTGGGGTGGTGGTATTTGCTAGACGAGCTCGAGCTCCGGAGCTGGAGCTACAGCTGCACCTGCGCGCTATTAACACCAATCAAACCTAACCCTACTATAAACCAAAAGTTTAATGGAGGCTAGTGTGTAGTGCGCTTCTATCAACACTAATCTTTAGACCTAAACATGCCTTAAAAGGTTTAATGGAGGCTAGCACTACAAGATGAATCTATTACTTGTACAAGTCAACTGCCATATAACAATAATTAAATATATCATCATTTTTACTAGGAACACTTTTTTCTCATTAAGAGCAGGGCAAATGCTAAAAAAATCTAATCTAAGCCATTCTTAAGTTTTTTGCTTCAGGAATTGATCCAAGGGTGGTGAGTGGGGGGGGGGGGCAGCGCCCCCTGGTCTCAACGTAGCTCCGCCACTGCTAATAATAGTGTAGTGGCAGTGAAGGTGGCAGTGGTACCCGAGGTAGGAGAAGACGCATCTACAGCTGGGGTGGTGGTATTTGCTAGACGAGCTCAAGCTACGGCTGCACCTGCGCACTATTAACACTAATCATGACACCTAAACCTACTATAAATAAAATTTTTAATGGAGGCCAGTGTCCAGTGCGCTTCTATCAACACTAACCTTCAGACCTGAACATGCCTGAAAAGGTTTAATGGAGGCTAGCACTACAAGAAGAACCTATTACTTGTACAAGTCAACAACCATAGAACAATAATTAGATATATCATCATGGTTAACAGGAACATTTTTTCTCATTAAGAACAACCTCAACCTGCCTAATTATTTTCTTACCCTATGATAAAAAATAGGGAACCACTACGGATCAGACCACTGATCCTTAGTGTTCCATCAGACTAGTCAGTGGCCGTGGGATTAGCAACACACTAGACGTCAGATCATGTGCGTGAAGAAAGTGGGTTTGTTAGATTTACTAGATGATCCCTCCGGCACGTTGTTGCGGGAATATTTTGCAATATATCTCAAAGATATTTTGTTTGATTATTGTATTTTTGCAAAATATTTATTAAATATATCATGCATGTTTGCATGTTGAGGTTAACCTTTTTCTATGGCTCATTGAATGTTGAGGTGGGCCTTTTCTAAAATGCATGTTGCTTGATGAGGTACCATGTTTGCATGTTGAGAGAAATAAGTCAGTGGGAGCTGTCTATTTAGATATAGAAGATTAGTAATGGCCATCGTACATTACACACTTCTTGTAACTATTTCTGGCCGTGTCGTTAACTCTCCGTTCCATCGCTCAACTAATAGTACTAGTGAAATCTTATAGTACTTGTTTATTTTTGGAAAAGATTATTCAACAATTTTCTTAGACATTAGTAAACTTTTCTTTAAATTTCTTTGATGTGATGAAAACTTGTATCCAGTGTACACTTTATTTTTGTTTCCCACACAACAGAAATTTGCTTCCACTAATAACAATACTAGAATTTGGTGTAACCCACACAAGGATTCAAGAAGTAGGGCCAAGCATGACTAATGAAGACATAGCACAGTACTGTTCTTCAGCATATGATGTTCATTTTTTTCCAAAAGTATTAAGAGATGAACTAGTTTATTGGGTTTCCATTCCATATATTGTGCATATTTTTATGTGGGTACTTGAAGAAGATGAACACTATTCTCGGTACATATATTCTTAAGAAAAATGAGATAGCTGTTGAATCCTCTTGGTCATCTAAGTTTCCCAAAAGTGGCATAGGTTGATTGTTGCACCATTTGTTTTTCCCCTTCTGTACATATTTTAGTTAATGAAATTACCGTACAACTATTGTTCTACGGTCCTCGGCTCAAAAGAAAATGCTTTCCGAAACACAGCATAGATTTTTCTTGGAAAATAAAACGCTATTTACTTTGAATGAGAGTTGTGTGTTGCTTTAAAGAATTGAGTGCATTCTGAAATGGTGTATGTTTGGCTAAGGTTACTCATCATCCGTCATAGATTTTTGCTTTAAACATATTGTTTGCTTTAAACATAATATAACATAGATTTTTTATTAATATAATAAGCAAGGGAAAGTGATAAATGATATTCGGATATCCCATGCATATATCCAGCATCCATCATTGCTTTCAGATTTGTACCATCTAAATTGTGACACAAAGTTTCTCAGAAAAGAAGAAAAAAACTGTGAAAAAATTTCCTTTCACTCATTGTGTTACATAATGTACTATTTTTCAAATTGTATCGTAGTGCTTCGTTGGGTATCATTTTATCAAGATTAGATAAACATGACATCAATTTCAAAGCAATGGTGCATCAGGTATTTCATGCACACTGAAAACATCACTCTTAGAAAAAACTAAAATTAGATGTGCATGTGGTTCTCATTGACCTGCTATGTTGCACTGAAATTGTGAAATTTTGTTTGGTAAGTTTGTGCTACCATCGATATTTTAAAAATTATGTGACATAATGCTACTAATAGTGATTTAGGCTTGGTTGGATAGATCCCTATGGACATATACATGTTCTTCTCAATGCTAGGGTGTTGGAACTAGAATATGAATATGAATTACAAACGTAGGAAAGTACAATTAACTATTGTGAGAATCACAACTTGCATGGAAAAAGGTTTGTCAAAACCTATCATCATGGGATATCATTTCAAACAGCTATGCAATGGTAAAGATGAATTGTAGTTGAAGACTTTATTCAAAAGATGATTCTATTTAAAATTTGGATATCACAAAACTAGTATAACTATCAAGAGGGACTCGATTGCTCTTCTTGATCGGGTGAAAAAATAGCCCCAAAACACTCAGGCCACCTTTGGTTCACAGTATTCTAGAAACACAGGAAAGGAAAAAAACCTGAAAATTGGATTGGATTGCATGTGTAAAACAGAGGATAGAAAAAGTTAGGAATTTTGCATACTTAGATGTTTGGTTCATAGGAGTAAAAACACACACATGAATCCTAATAAACAAAGTCAAATCAAAGTCAAAACACAAGGAAATGTGTAATTAGCGTGTTATTGTGCCACTAAGGATTCCAGTCTCCCTCTTCATGCACAGAAATTTGAGAAATAGATCCAAGTGGATTATAAAAAAACATGTGTTTTCCTCTAAAACTGAGACCAAAGAAAAATTTAACCCATTTTTTTATTTGCTACATTTCTTTGAACAAAAGGCTTGAATAGCGACATCATAGAAACAAAATTTTCATATGTGTTTCCTCCACTTTTTCTTTGAACCAAAGGCTTGAATAGCGTCATCATAGAAACAAAATTTTCATATGTGTTTCGTCCACTTTTTCTTGAACCAAAGGTGGCTTCAGATGGTGCACCTGATGCGCATTCTTTTCGCTGTGTGCTAGCACTAGAGACAACATGTTTTAGTTTTCACAAGGGTTTTAGTTTGTTTTCTTGTTCACAAGAAAGAAAGTGATTGTGAATTTTCATTAGAGGAATGCCACTTAAAGAACTAAAATCATATACCAGTGCAGTTCTAAGGAAAATTATATCAACATCATAGTGGTTTAAGCTGAGTTTTAATCTTTTCCTTTTGCCTTTTTTTAGAAAACCCCTTTCTCTTGAACTCCACTACAAATCTAACATGAGATGTTTTACCAATTGAACATTTTTCATGGCAAATTATGTTTTTCGAGGATGACAAATTTAGTTGGCGAGCATGGCGAATATGTCTTAGTTCTTTTTTTTATCAGAATATTACTGTGCTTGCAAACTAAATTTGCCATCATCGCACCAATATAAATTATCATAAAAAATATTAGATTTATCTATATCTACTATTAAAGGGAATATGTATTGTTGGTTGGTTTACACATGCTAAGCGATCTGGGCCAGGTACTTAGAGACCGCGAAAAATAATTAGGTCAAAATAAATCAACATTGTGGGAATTGAACACACGACCTCCTATCTAGATCTTTGATGTAACAACCAACGACTAATGCGCATTTCACATTTACTAATCCCAACTCGCTCTAAATATACAAGTGGTAGTCATCATGTTTAGGGTTTTAGTTTGTTTTCTTGTTCACAAGAAAGAAAGTGATTGTGAATTTTCATTAGAGGAATGCCACTTAAAGAACTAAAATCATATACCAGTGCAGTTCTAAGGAAAATTATATCAACATCATAGTGGTTTAAGCTGAGTTTTAATCTTTTCCTTTTGCCTTTTCTTAGAAAACCCCTTTCTCTTGAACTCCACTACAAATCTGACATGAGATGTTTTACCAATTGAACATTTTTATGGCAAATTATGTTTTTTGAGGATGACAAATTTAGTTGGCGAGCATGGCGAATATGTCTCAGTTCGTTTTTTTATCAGAATATTACCGTGCTTGCAAACTAAATTTGCCATCATCGCACCAATATAAATTATCATAAAAAATATCAGATTTATCTATATCTACTATTAAAGGGAATATGTATTGTTGGTTGGTTTACACATGCTAAGCGATCTGGGCCAGGTACTTAGAGACATTGAAAAATAATTAGGTCAAAATAAATCAACATTGTGGGAATTGAACACATGACCTCCCATCTAGCTCTTTGATGTAACAACCAACGACTAATGCGCATTTCACATTTACTAATCCCAACTCGCTCTAAATATACAAGTGGTAATCATCATGTTTAGGGTTTTAGTTTGTTTTCTTGTTCACAAGAAAGAAAGTGATTGTGAATTTTCATTAGAGGAATGCCACTTAAAGAACTAAAATCATATACCAGTGTAGTTCTATATCAACATCATAGTGGTTTAAGCTGAGTTTTAATCTTTTCCTTTTGCCTTTTTTTAGAAAACCCCTTTCTCTTGAACTCCACTACAAATCTGACATGAGATGTTTTACCAATTGAACATTTTTTATGGCAAATTATGTTTTTCGAGGATGACAAATTTAGTTGGCGAGCATGGCGAATATGTCTCAGTTCTTTTTTTTATGAGAATATTACCGTGCTTGCAAACTAAATTTGCCATCATCGCACCAATATAAATTATCATAAAAAATATCAGATTTATCTATATCTACTATTAAAGGGAATATGTATTGTTGGTTGGTTTACACATGCTAAGCGATCTGGGCCAGGTACTTAGAGACCACGAAAAATAATTAGGTCAAAATAAATCAACATTGTGGGAATTGAACACATGACCTCCTATCTAGCTCTTTGATGTAACAACCAACGACTAATGCGCATTTCACATTTACTAATCCCAACTCGCTCTAAATATACAAGTGGTAGTCATCATGTTTAGGGTGAGCTAATTAAGCGAATTAACTAATAAAGGAAGGATTATGGGCTTAAATAGAATATTTAAATGAATGTGGCTAATTAAATAAAGGATTATGAGTAAACTGGTGGAACAACTAAAAGAAAGATTGTGATCTTAATTAATTCTACATGAAGGATGTGAGGTAAAAAGGTAGTAGGATAATTAAAAGGAAGGATCTATAGGCATCAACGAGTTGGGGCTACTAAATTAGAAAAGGAAGGATTTGATTCCCGACTAAAACGGGTGAGAGCATCATGGTAATTAATGAAAGGATTATACTTAAATGTCATTAAAAAAGGATTGAATTTAAATGGAATTAGTGGGAGATTATGCCCGGCAATGAAAATATGAAAACGGCTAAATTGCAACGTTTTTTCATATTTCATTTTGTAGGTGCTATAGGACATTATGCTTGTAAAACATCAATTTTTCCCACTGCAACGCACGGGCATATGTGCTAGTCATGCCTAAAAATATGACATCATAATTTTAGTTTTTTTAGAATAACTTCAGAATTTTAGTTTTTCTTTGAGGAAACATCAGAATTTAAGTGTTTTCGTTTCTTTTTGCCAAGAAACCATCCCGTAAACCGAGTCCAATGGAAAAGGGCCTGTTGGGGCCCCGTTAACCAGACGAACGCAATCCATCATCCATGGCCGTGGAGCACCGGCCCAATCACTGGCATCACCCCTTGTTGCCGCCGCCGCCGAACCGCGGCATGGCGCGGTGGTCGTCTCCGAAGGACCCGTCTCTGGTGGCTGCCTCGCGCCAAAACCGGCGCTGGGTCGTGATTCGTGAACAACAAGATCAAGCGGCTCCTCCTCTGCTTCCCGTCCCGCTCCGCGCCCGTCCGCCTCTTCCACTCCAGCTTCAAGACGCTCGGCCGCGCCGGCAACTGGCCCGGCGAGGAGCGGCGGGGAGTTCCGGTTCGGCTTCGACAAGCGAATGGCGGAGCTCGGCGATGACCAGGAGGCCAGTGCCGTCGTGTCCGCCCCGGCCATGGCGGACCGCCTCGCGCGGTGCCGCCGCCTCCAGGTCTCCAGTCGCACGAGCACGAAAAGAACAAGATGGCGGGCTTCGACTCCACCACGCCTTACATTTCGCCCTACTTTGAGAACTGGACGGCGCCTGGAGTCGATGCCGATGGCTCAAAAGGTTTGGGTTACCAAGCTAGAGCATTTCAGATGGGAGTTTGGCCTGCCGGAGGACATTGTTAGGACTTAGGACGCTGCTCCGGCATTCGTGCTCATGCTTCTTCTATGTGTCGAATCGGCACAAGATTCACACGGCTGACGGCTGTGCTCCGTAAGGGCTACGAGGGGTCCGAGCTGAGAGTGAAGGATCCAGTGGTGGGATGGCGGCGAAGGAATAAGGATAGACTCAGGGAGCTGATGCAGGAAGGTCTGCAGACGCAGTGGTCCGCTTGGATAGCGCGGAGAAGAGGGAGGAAAGACGGAGGTTTTATAAGTGTTGTTCGGCTATTGGTGTATGCAGGTCTGACTCTGAGGCCCTTCCCTCATACACATTGTTCACGAATCACCAAGGGTGATATTTTGCAGTGCATTAAAGCAGTGACTGATGGATGCATTAAGAGGGATATTGCTACCAAGGCAAGAGGCAAGACCGTATCCATCTGCAGGTGGGAATAGTTTGGGTGGTTGTGGGCTTATTGCTTGTCAAAGGAAATATATTCCTGACCTGCTAGTGTTTCCTGCAAGAACATTGTGATTGAAGAACTGCAAAATACCTCCAGCAAGTTAGTGTGATCTTTCGGTAGATCGTACCATGTACCACAGCAATCACACATCAGAATAAATGATGGGGTAAAAGTGATTTCTGTCGAGGAAACCAAACACATGGATGAAATCAGTTGACAATGTGTGTGATCAAGATCGAAAGACCTGCAGGAACTTGCAAGTGAAATGCCAAAGCAGACTGGTCTTATATCGTCAGAGAGAACAGAACCCATGAGAACAAAATGTTGCATACAAGCATGTGCAGTTGACTAACTACAGAACAGAGCACCGTGATATTGTTTGATATTTGAGGACAGTTAGAGTCGTAGCCTTCCTGTGGAGTATGTTTTGTATAGCAAATATCATTAGCCCAAGAAATGGAACTTCAGTGAGGAGCATATTTGAGGTACATTTCCCTGGATTTTAAACATTTTCCCAGGTGTTTGTTATGCTGATTAGGACAAAGTATTTTTATAGTTCAACTCCTGTGTGCATTTTTGGCTTTGTCATGAGGTTTTCTAGAGATACTGGGCCTTTACAAACATTCATCCATGTTCTGTCTAGTCATTTTTGGCGTTGCAATAATGAGGTTCTGTAGTTAGCAGAACTTCACAAAAATTCATCCATGTTCTGTCAATCAGTTAAACTGTACCTGGATGATGCCTTGTCCTTAAGTGAACACTTGTTTGCCTATGCCAGTTTGCCACTGAGTGGTGCACTAATGAGTCATTTCATTTTGGAAATTAGGGATATATTTTACATCATAATGCAAAAACAATTTATAGCTTGCTCACTGAATAGATATTTATATTGCATATATTCCTCGTGGTGTTGGACAGAAATAGAAGTAAGAAAAATGAACCGAAACACAAGGTTACATAAAAAGGAGATTTAACAACTTGAAACCCAAATGTGGCTTGGGATTGGGAAATGAAGATTAACAGAGAACTGTTGAAGACAGGTGCCAACCATCACAGCCATCAAATTCTGGATTTATTCGCGGTCTAAAAGTGCATCCATCCCTTGTTTTTCTGGTGCTGCCATGCTTTCCATCATGTTTCCTGCAAATGTGATGCAGATCACAAGTTAGTATTTTAGTCATCAAGGCATGTATTGTGAACAGGAATGTTTTATCTTATAGTATCTTGTATCAGTAAGAAGGAGAGATACCTTTGGACATGTTGAAGCCGCGATTTTCCAGCTCTTTGTACTCTTGGCATAGCGCGCACCTCTCACAGCACAGGTGAACAAGGCAGTCCATGTAGGGTGACCCTGGGAAGTTGTATTGTGCGCGCATTGAGGTGCGCTTGGTACAAGAATACAACCAGTTCCAGCCTACGGACCCTAGCAAAAGATAGAGGGTCCCATGCATGCAGCATGCTGAAAACAAGGGTAGTTAGCCAACAAGATATGGGCATTCTTTATGCTTGATCCCCAGCGTAAAATATAAGGAAGCACATACATGATGAACCTTCGTCCACAACCTTGGCAATGCGTCCAAATGTAATGCAGGGACACCAACAAGTCAAGCAACCTGTAACATTAGCAACAAAACATGGAGCATCGAGATATAAGTGAAATGAAGTCTTATGAACCCCATAATGCATATGCCATAAGGACGTGCGAGAAGAGCATGAGGGATAGTTGTCCGTACAGGTGCCGGAATCGCTGAAGCAGTCACAAAGCCCAACTGACCAGTTCCCCAACATGTTAATTCCTTGGGATTGTGATCTGTGGAATATGGAAACAAATGTTGTGTAGCTGTGCCTTTGTGTGCAGGAATGTCTTGATCATGTTGGTACTTATAAAGTAGCAACAACGCGTATCAATGCCCTTTGTTTACAGGTATCTGCTCAGAGTAGATTCCAGCGCACAATATTTGTTGTCTGGTGTGCTTTCTCTTATCAATGCCCATATTCAGAAGTATCTTCTCATAGTGGATTCCAGTGCACCATTTTTGTTGTTTTGTGGGTTTTCTCCTTCTACTTGCACTTAAGATTGTGTGTTGTGTTTACAGGTTTTGCTGTGATTGGTCCTTCCGGGGCACATAGGGCTCACTCAGCTTGTTCTGCTGGATTGTTCCTTCGGTAAATCCTATGCTCGATCAGAATTTGACAAGTGGCAGCTACTTGGAACTTCCAGTTTTGGTGGTACAATTGATCCTTTTTCTTATTTTCCTTAATTCATTGTTTGGCAAGTAACAGCTGCTCACCATGTTGATTGGAATTCACGCACTGATGAAGATATATGCAATTGGAATCATCGGCTTGTTCTCTCTCTACATGTTGTTTAAAATGTTTGTTACTAATCATTGGGGTGCCACCTTTTGCCAAAACTATTATTGTGAAAATAAAAGAAAACAATTCTTTTTCCCATCGATTAATCTGGAAGATGGCTTAGTTAGAGTTTGTAATGCTGCGTCGATGGCATTTAAGCGAGATCCTCGAATCCATGCAGGTTGCTGCATATAGTTAGTGCCAAGATGGCGATAGAAGTACAGTAATTCCTCTCTCACTTCCCTTCTCTGCTTCTGTATTTTGCTATGGTAAAATGTATGACATTCTTGATGATATTTATACGCATCTGTATGTATCAATATAATTAATATACATGGGTACCACTGTTCTATAAGTAGTAGGTTAAACTCCTTTTCCTATTAATTAGTTATGCATCAAGTATTCAAGTCTAGTTTGTGCATACCATGCATGTGTTTGGCCAAGATTTCTAAAAGCATTAATTTAAATGACCACAAATTATAGTTGGTTTGATCCGTTCTTTTAGCCCTCAAATCGCTCATATTTTGTAACCTTGAGAGAGCAGATTGCTCTATGGCAGTTAGTCAGTATTTTTTGTATTTCAGCAGCTTAGTGTTGTTGATAAAAAGAAAAGGAATGCTTGCATAAAAATGGCATAAATGACGATCTGACGTGCACTCCGCCGAGGTATATATTTTAGTGGATTGGCTACAATGGATTACGAAAAAGAGTTTTCCCTGCTTCATATATAGAAAGCAACCAACACCGCAATATCCGAGAACACCGATACAAACACACGCCACCACCACACAACCACACACACACCCAAGGCAAGATACAAGGGTGCCGGACACGGACACACTACCCCAACGACTACGAAGCACACTACAAATAAGCAAAGAAGAACCGCTTTGAGCCGACGAAGACCACCACAAGTGCAATCCACCGAGGAGAGGTGATACGGCCAATGTCGGAGCGGGACTCCAAAATGGTGCCTCCAAGAAGGGCACGACCATGGACAGCCGCCACCGTCCGATCCTTGCGGATCAAGCATTCGCCCGGAGCAACACGAAAGGAGTAGAAGCACCGCGACTGAGCATGCAAGGAGGAAACGACGACCGCAATCGCCACCGCCATCGGCTAGTCCAAGGACCGGGCAGGTGATAAACCCCGTTGCTCTGACCCCTCCGATGCAACCCCTCTCCGACAACCACCTGCAACCATGCCGCCCGAGCGGCCATGTTTGCTCGCCCACACCCGAGTCGCGCAGTCTGTCCAAGACCAACACGTCTCCCACCTCCCTGCACCCAGGCTGCCCTAAGACCATCAAAGGGGAAGGCTTTGGACAGCTCCACCAAACTCAACCACCGTCGGAATCGGCAGCGACTATCCCGCCTCAAGCATCACGGGAAAGCGAACAGAAAACACCATGTCAGGGAAGGAGGAAGGGGGAGGAGCGGCACACGGCCACGACCGGCACCCCCTGTGCCGGCGACGGGTAGCTCAACCACGTCGCCCCAACATAGATACTGGCACTGACCGATGAGAGACCACCAAAAGCCGCCCGTCCGCCAAAGAAGGATGGTTGATCCGCCGCCACCGCCACCAAGGACGGGCCCAAGCAAGCCCTCCCACACCGCACGCCGTCGTCCAGGAAGAGAAGCCCAGCCAAACGCCAAGACACACACGCACCTCCACCACCGCAGCCACGCCACCAGCACCGCCAAACGATCCACGGCAGCACCGGTCGCCCGTGGCCCCTGCTGGCCTCAGCCCTTGCCACTGGATGGGCCACCGGCAGCAGATCCGGCCGGACCTGACCGGGCCGTCACCCGCGAACCACCCAAAGCAGATGTCCCCATCACCACCTTGGACCGCTGCCCCAGCAGCCACCGTGCCGCAACCAAGCCGCCTGGAGAGGCCGCGCCGCCACCGGACGGAGCCACCGCTCCCGCGCGAGCCCGACGCCGCACCGCTAAACCCCACCATAGCGCAGCGCCCCCGGCGGCCAGCCGTCCCGCACCGGCTAGGGGTTCCGTGCAGAGGGGAAAGGAGAGGCCCGCCGCCGCCTGCGCCGGCCGGGCTTCGCCCGGCGACGCCTCTAGGCGGCGGCGAGGGAGGGGGGCCGAGGAGAGGGACTGGGAGGCGGCGGCCGCGGGTTCCCCTGTCCGCTCGCGGGAGCGGCTCGGGGGAAGGGAATAAGGTCCGAACGAAGGCTACAATGGATTCCACTATTAGTATGAGTGTTTTATTTGCAAACAAATAGTTTCTGCAGCACTTCTTCGCTCGCGGTTGCGAATGAGGCGGAGCTTTATCCACTTTAACTTAAGCATAATGAGCAGGGAGTTCACATGGAAAGAAAAACAGTATGCTAGGTATGTTCGTGTCTGCAAGTTTTAATTTGACTGATTTGCAGGTGCCATCTCTTTCCTGTACATACTCATTTAGGATTGTCGAAGTAGTAGATCATCTCTACTTTAAGGACCCGACTACAGAGCGCAGCGGCGCTTGTTAGAGGTTTCCAGCGCACCCTTCCTCCGCTCGCCGAACCGAACGCCCCCAGCACGGCTCCACGCACCCGCCATGCTCGCTGCGTTGCGGCCCGTCGTCAATCCCTCGCTGACCGTAGTATACAACGCCGAGCGCCACCTTGTCGGCCGATGCGTCTGTATGCTGCCTAGCGTACCGCTCATTGGCACCCCTGGTCAGGAGCCGGGTAGATTGATATGACGACTCCGACGTCAGACTACGTCCCTCGCGTTTCTCTCTTTCAAGGCGTGTGCTCGATCGCATTTCTCAAGCCAACTCCACCGCGCGATCCTATCATGCTCGTCCTCATCTGATTGGGTAAAACGGACAACCAGACGGCCCAACGCGCGGCCGCAAACGGACTTTTGTCCGCTTTCGACCCATCTTCGGCCCAAGTTTGTGCCGGTTTTGAGGTGAAACGGACAGTGCGCGGACGGGCGGAACGCACGCGCTTGTCCTCCCTTGACCCGCTTGTCGGTGGGAGAAACCAACCCCCCCCCCTCCCCGCCCCATTTGGCGTCATTTCCCCAAACCCTCCCACGTCCCTCCCGCCGCCCCCTCTCTCCCCCGTCCATGGCCGATACCCGGCCGAATTCCGGCGGCCTAGCCGTCGACCCACCCACAAAGGTGAAGAAGAAGGCGGCCAAGGCGCCAAGGAAGCCGCGGTCGGAGTGCACGCCGGAGGAGATCGCCAAGTTGGACGCGGAATCGGCGAAGAGGAGGGAACGGAGAACGATCGTCAAGGTCAATGCCGCCCCGGCCAAGTTCGCCGCCCAGCGCGATGCGATGGAGGCCGCGCGGCGTAAGGCCGCGGTCGACGAGAAGGAGGACCTCGTCAACAAAGCGCACGCCCTCCTCATGCTTGGCATGGGCCATCCGGCCGGGTTCCCTGCAGCGGCCGTCGGCCCGGCGAGCACAGGCTCGTCGGTCGCCCGGCCTCCGCCCTGCCAGTCGCCGACATCGCGGACCGCGCCCATGTCGCCCAGCTTTCCTTCACCAAGGCACGACGACCAGACCCATTTCTCGGGGTCGCCAGACATGGGCTTGTTCGCGCTGTCCACACCGCGCCCAGCGGCCGTCATCGACCTCAACGTCACGCCTGGGTCAAGCAGCAGCGGTCGGCCGTCCGTCCGTCGAGATGCAAAGAAAGCAAGCACGGGCACCGTTCACGGGCACCATGTCGGCCTCCCGCGTCTTGTTTGACGGAATGCCAACACCAACGCCAACGGTCGACAACCCCTTCTACAACTAGTACATGGAGGACGTGATCTTCGAGGGTGGGCATGGCCGCTATGACCATGGTGACTCGTGACATGAAGACGATGACATCTATGTCGAAGGTGATGGTGATGAAGAAGAAGGCAATGACGTTGATATTAGTAGCGAGCCATTGTTCATCGACGAGCCCACCCAAAGAGCGGAAGCACAAAAGAAGAGGAAGAGCATTCGCACAGGTTCATATACACAAGATGAGGACAAGTTGATTTGCCAAGCTTGGATGAAGATTAGCCAAGATCCGAGGACCAGCACGCAACAAAAGGGCATTGTTTTTTGGACGAGAGTCCACAAAACATTCCATGAAAGGAAGATGTTTGAGCCCTACCAAATTACAAGCAACCGTGGTATCGGCTCGATTCAAAAGAGGTGGTTTTTCATCCAACAAGAGTGCAACAAGTATTGCGCCGCATTTGAGAGCGTTGAAGCACGGACCGTGAGTGGTCTCGGTGTTGGGGACATGGTATGCTCTCCTCTTCCTAGCCCTTTCCTTGCCACGGCCATGAGACTTCGGCCGTGTATATGTTTGCATGTTCACTTGTTGTTGATCATGTCGTGTATGCATTTAAATCTTTGGAGGCATTCAAGGCCCGACACAATGACAAGCCATTCACTCTTACGCATTGTTGGACGATCATCAACAATTGCCCTAAGTTCAAGGACCAATACCGTGAACTACAAAGAAAGAGAGGACTGAAGATGGCCAAGTTCGCCGGAGGTGGAGATGGCGAGGCGTTGAAGAGGCCGAGGGGCAAGACCAACTCCAAGGTTAACGACATACGTGATGCCTCATCCATGGCTTTGCATGACACTTTGCATGGCATGATGTCTCAAAAGGATGTGAGGGACGAGAAGAAGCAGCAAAGTAAGGACGAGCAAATGAAGCAATACCTAGACCTTCAAAGAAAGAAGTTTGAGATGGAGGAGGCGGCCAAGAGGAGGAAGATCGACATGGAGGAGGCGGCCCGACAAAGGCAGCTCGACATGGAGGAGGCGGCCCGGCAAAGGCAGCTCGACATCGAGGCCGACAACGTCAAGGCCAGGCAGAGGCAGCTCGACATCGAGGCCACCAATGCTGCCACCAAAGCGAAGGAGGTGTCCCTTGAGATCATGAGCGTGGACTTGTCGAAAATGAGCGAGAATACGAGGACCTGGTTCGAGGCCAGGCAGAAGGAGATGCTCGACGCCGAAGGCCTGAACTAGGTCGTCCGATCGGCCGTGGCCATTCTTTTTTGGAGGCCGGCATGGGTGCCGCCCGCCCGCTGGGCCGCTGGCAGTGTGCCGGCGAGAAAACATTCATTTTGGAGGCCGGTTGTGTTGCCTGTGTTGCCGGCGAGGACAACTATTCATTTTGGAGGCTGGCTGTGTTGCCGGCTGCTGGCTGATGCCGGCTGCTGGCTGATGCCGGCGATGGACGTGTAGGCCGCTGGCTCTGTTTCCCGCGTGATGAACTGGGCTGCTGGCCTGATGAACTAGGGCTTGGCATTTGAAAGTTGTTCCTTTTTTAAAAATAGACGCGGACAGGATGGGGCAAACGGATGCGTCTGCGCGCTGGGCGCACGGCCACCGCATCCCAGGACACGCCCGGACACGACCCCATTGCCCTACCCAAACGGACAGAATTCGGACAAAACGGACGTCCGTTTGGGGCGCACGGTGGAGTTGACCTCATTACTTCCTTTATGATGATCACTACGACGCCCGATCTATGCCTCTTGCGACGACCACCACAATGAAGCGGATCCACCCCCTGCCCCTGAACCAAGGCATCACTCCATTGCGTACCTCGTCGTTGTGTGTCCCTCATCTATGTTCTTTAAAACTAGATCCCATATGAGTAGGTTTCGACGAATTTTTTCTTCCGAGCAACTTTGTGTGATATAGAGACAACTTTAGTGCTATAGGAAAGCAACTCATTAATTTTCCCCCTAGTATTACTACCTATGAGTGGAGGATCCTTCTAAGTTAGTTACCATGACTACCAATTGACTAGCTTCACCTCTAAGTCGCCTACCATAAGGGCAACTCCAACGCGGATCACGAAATTGATCCAAATGTCGGGATCGGCCTCTCTAGACATCTTTAACCATCAAATGATGGTCATCCAATTTGTTTGAACAAGTTTGTAGATCTAAAATCCTCCAAACCAAATGATGAGGGGGCGTTCTCAAGGTCCCTCTATGTCCGTTGCTCCCTCCGACATCAAGTCGAATCCCATCTCCTCAGACAACAAGAAGAGTAGAATCCGCCCCTCCTAGTCGAGGCTGCCACGATGGACAAAGAGTACATGCTACACATGGAGATGCTAATCCAACTGTCAATCTTCGATCGTGGTCTGACGATGCCCTCTTTGCCGCTCCCGAGCAAACACGGCGTCCAAAACTGGATGTCGCGTAAAGGAGGAGACGTTGTCCCCACCGTGCCAACCATTTATGTTGTAACAAGGAGGTGGGAACAGCAACTTTGGATATTGATAAACGCAGCCACATATAGAAAATAATAAGTTCACCCAACAGAGCCCCTTGGGGGTAGAAAAGGAAAACAACTATGTGATTTATATGCACTGAAGTTGTACTTAAAAAAGCCAGCAACTTTTGGGGTGTTTTTGTGCCACTCCAGTGCATTCACCAGACAACTCGTGTGTAGTCCCAGTCTGACTCGGTATCTAGATAAAGCGGCCACATATAGAAAAGACTAAGTTCACCCAACATAGCCTATTGGGGATAAAAAGGACAACAACTTTGTGATTGATATGCACTAGAGTTGCACACTGAAAAGTCAACAACTTTTTGTGGTGTTTTTGTGTAACTCTAGTGTATTCACCAAACAACGTGTGCATAGTCCAAGCCTGACTTGGTATCTATATAAAGAAGCCACATATAGAAAAGACTAAGTTCAACTAACATGGCCTATTAGGAGTGGAAAAGGACAACAACTTTATGATTGATATGCATTGGAGTTGCATAATAAAAAGTCAGAAACTTTTGGGTATTTGTGCAACTCCAGTGCATTATCAGGCAACTCATGTGTAGTCCTGGCTCGACTTGGTATCTAAATAAAGTAGTCACATGTAGAAAAGACCAAGTGCACCAAATTGAGACTATTGGGGGTAAAAAGGACAAAAAGTTTGTGATTGATATGCACTAAAGTTGCACATAAATATCCATCAACTTTTGGGATGTTTTTGTGTAACTCTAGTGCATTCATCAGGCAACTCATTGTGTGTTTTCATCAAGCAAAAAAGTTTGCATACAAACCGAACAAGATTGGACCAAGAAAACACACAAAATTATGTTCAGAAAATATCTACATATGTATGCACAGAAAAAATATAGTTGAAAGATAAAAACAACTTATAAAATGTATTAGTACTAACTTAGTTCAAAGAACGGGTAAAAACGCTAAAAGAAGAATGATAAAGCAACTTTGCACTTGGGTTGTGCAACTCCTGTGCACATCTTAGGCAACCAGAGGGACAACATTTGATATTGGTTCGTCCACATCAAGTGAATCTAGGTTAGGGAAGTCGGGGTGCGTTAGTCTTGTCGTGTAGCGCTTGTGCCCCGAATGACGGGTAGAAACTCCACAAGTTGCTCATTGTTGCTAATTTGTTTCTATCATTGCTAACTATTTACTTTTAAATGGAGTGAAGCAGCCAACCTATTTGTTTTTCTAACTTTAATCCTAATTTGATCCACATATTATGCTATAGGCAACTTCAAAACCATGGTATACATACGAGAAAAATAGTTTACCTACTTTTACAAAACATGAATATGTCATTATAGGATCGTGTATGCAATATATATAGTGTAAGCTCCTTCATAATGAAATTTGCCTCCTTCAGCGCTAAACTTGCCTCCATGTAATGTCAAAAGAATGGGAAAACGATCAAACTTTGCCCACACAAGCTTAGAAACTATTTTGGTTCTAAAACAAAAATACGAGGAAAAATAAATAAATTGTTTATGTCCTACTATTTAAAAAGGAGCAACTTCCTCCCAGTTGTGCTGGTGCATGTGATCTTGATGATGTCGTTTAGCGAGAAACTATGTGGACTTTTTTGAACAACTCTACTGTTTTCCTTGGGCAACTAGGTAGTAGTACAACAGAAAAATGCACACAGTAAAGGCGACCCAACGCAACCCCCTAGCCCTCCCTAATTTTGCGGGTGCTTGTGATCCTGATGAGATGTGATTAGTGGGCAACTATGTGCATTTTTCGGAACAACTCCATTGTTTTCCTTGGGCAACTAGGCAGTAGCAGAGAAAAACACACACACACACACACACATTCATGTGCCTCATATCTCTATCTAGGAAACCTTACCAGTTCCGCCCCGTCCCATCTACGGCTGCACCAAGGGATCCCACCCGAGGAGATGAAAATGTCGACTCCACCTCTATGAAACAAACTTAATTGCAGGTATATAAAACCTATAGATATTTACCAAATAATGGTCTTGATAATGTTTCTGCTTATGAGGATTGGGAAACTGGATACATGGTTTTAGGCAACCTGTATGGTTGATTATGGGCAACCGGATACATTGTTTTAGGCAACTGTATGGTTGATTGTGGGCAACTATGAAACCTAAAAAAGGGGATAAAGAACTTACACATGTTCATTTTTGGAGGGTTCATAGATAAATTTATAATCACCTAAAAACACTTCACGGTTTAAGTTACATCCCCATGACCAACTCCACCTTGCTCCCCCTCTGTGATCTTTTCCCGAGTATTTACGATCATACCAAGGGATCTCACTGTGAGGAGATAAATTCTTTACGCATCTCTATGAAATATACTTGAAAGGTATCTAAAACTGTTACATACTAGTCAAATTATGGTCTTGGTAATGTTTCTGTTCATGAGGATTGGACAACTGGATACATGGTTTTAGACAATGGTATGATTGATTGTGGGAAACTGGATACATGATTTTATACAACCGTATGATTGATTATGGGCAACTGGATACATGGTTTTAGACAACAATATGGTTGGTTGTAGGCAACTATGGCACCTAAAAAGGGGGATAAAGAACATAAACATGTTCATTTTTGGAGGGGGCCACAAATAAACTTAATCCCCTAAAACACTATGGTTTTAGTTATGCCCCCATACCAGCTCCACACCGCTCCCCCTCTATGATCTTTCGCCAAGTATTTACGGTCATACCAAGGGATCCCATCCTGAGGAGATGAAATTCTTGATGCAGCTCTATGACACAATCTTAATTGAAAGTTATCTAAAACCTTTACATATTAGCTAAATTATGGTCTTGGTAATGTTTCTGTTCATGAGGATTGGGCAACTGGATACATGGTTCTAGGCAACCGTATGGCTGATTGTGAGCAACTGACAACTGAAAAAGGGAGAAAGAACATGCACATGTTCTTTTTATTAGGGGTTCACAGATAAACTTAATCCCATAAGAAACAACATGGTTTTAGTTATGTCCCCATGACCAGCTCCATCCCGCCACCCTCTATGATCATTCGCCAGATGTTTACGATCATACCAAAGGGATCCCATTTCCACCTAAAGAGAAGAAATTCTTGACATACGACTATGACACAAACTTAATTGAAAGGTATCTAAAACCTTTAGATATTGGCCAAATCGTGGTCTTGGTAATGTTTCTGTTCATGAGGATTGGGCAATGGGATACATGGTTGTAGGCAGCTATATGATTAATTGTGGGCAACTATGTTATCTTTCATGCATTGTGCATAAAAAGGGGATGCAAACTATGTAGGGCAATTGTGGCTGTGTGTTTTTGTTGCTTTTGATGTGCAGTAATTTTTCTGAAATCACACGATGTTATACGTACTCATCAATGCAGCTGACGACTATAGGCAAAAAATAAATGCAACCAAAGAGTAGCAGGGAGAAAAGAACACTCATCTGAACCAACCTATCCAATCAAGAAGAGCACCACCAGAAAACACTTATAAAAAATGTTGGGCAAATCCACTCGACAAACAAAAAAAGAAAAGAAAAATGTGCCACTTCCGGTCCACTCCTAGGCAGCTCCTTTCGACATTGTATTGTGCAACTCCAGCCATAACCTGGGCAGTTCCCTCCACCTTCGTCCACCACACACGCTTCCTCTCTCTTGCCTCGCTGCCCACCACCTTCGTCTCCCCCGCCACACACCCTATCTCACACCTCACCACCCTCCACCTATATCTCCCCCACACACACCACTCCATGCACTATGTCTTAATTTTGGGAAACTTTTATGCCACCTACATTCCAGAGATTGCAAAACATGTGTATACATTCCAACAAACAACAGACCCACTACAACCCTCTATTCAAGGCTGATGGAATCGAGATCAACATGGCATTGTGCTTATTCCATCAAGAAATCTTGAGAGTTCCTCTTCAATTTCAATCAGGCTTGGCGTGGGTTGACTGTTTCCTTGTAAAACCATCTCTGAATCTAGTTCCTCACTCATCCCTAGCAAAAAGTTCAAGCAACTATCCTACCAAAATCCAAGCAACTGGACTACGAAAACACAATGCAAAAATTGTTCTAGCAAATTCAAGCAACTGTACTAACAAAATCAAGCAACTGTATTACAGAAAAGAAATGCAAAATGTCCTATCAAAACCAAGCAACTGTCCTAACAAAACCCAGCAACTGCATTACCAAAAAAGTAGTTCCATGATAGTAGGAATTGGTTTGTAGAGTAACAAATAAAAAAGGTAGACTAAAGATTACTGAATATAAAGCCCCCATGAATTCAGTAAAATCGAAGCAACTTTAGTTGAATATTGCAGGCAAACTCATGCTTGTAACTGAAGCAACAAATTGTGATGACTAATCGCCCCATACAACTATGCAACTTCTGATCTTTATGCAACTGTGATGACCCCCCTCCCCCCGGCACGTCACCCTAACTTGTCCAACTTCTAGTACTGTATTTAGCTCCAAGCTCCTATCACATAAAACACTTACAAAAAAATTGCTACTGGGCAACTCCACTCGACAAATAGAAAAACATGAAAAAAAAAACAAGGCACTTCTAATCCACCGATCACAAAACCATACCAAGTTAGTCCCCTCGATGTACCACAGTCAAGCTACAACGACGCAATCCTAGGCTGCATATACAATAGAGTGCATAATAAGTTTGCAATCTTGTATAGGCAAAAGAAAATGTAGACTATGTAGATGCCTTAATCACTGCATCCACCTCTCAAAACCAACAAACAGTATATGCATCGGTTGGTTTTGCATGAAAAAAAGTGGAGGGTAGCCTCCCTACTGACATATAGTTGCCTAAATTTTGGTTACAACTTGCCTGATCGCATAGAAAAATTTCCTGGAAGAAAATTATAGCTGCCCATGCTGATTATTCACTTAAAATGGGTTACCTAGAACGAAGCAACACACACCAGTGACCAGTCTGCATCACAAACGGAATAAAAAAATGGCCACAGTTCAGAATGGACAACGAGTTTTATTTCTATTTGTAGATACAAAGCCAGTTCAGAATTTACAACGAGTCTACAACGGCAGTACTTCTTGATTTCCTGCACTGTGGGAGCACACTCCACCTTCTCAAGCAACGCTCACCCCCTAGCAAAAATAGTGCCCTGCATCAATCACACAGGCAACTACAGATAGGTTCTCAAAACTGCACATTTCACAAATCTGTTCTTCGATCTCCTCGGCGGTGAGGCCCTTGTTGTTGAGGAAGGAGCGGCGTTAGACGACGGCCGATCCACTAACCTTGGGATGAGAGAGGAACTTGATGGAGTCCTGGATGTACTTCCCTTCCCTCAACAGCTGCGTCTGCAGCAGCGCCTTGAAGGCCAGCTGCGGCTGCGCCTCGCCACAATGGGCTTCTGCCGTAGGGAGGCATAAGGGGCTGGCGACCGGCGGCGCAGGGGACCAGGAGAGCAGGTCCTACCGGGCTCGGCGTACGGCACCAGGAGGAGCGGGACGGACGGGCGCGTACTGGGTGCGGCGCTCATCGCCGGGAGAAGATAAGAGGAGGAGGCGGCCGGGGATGTGCTTGGCGCGCCGAGCGGCGCCGGTAGGAGGATCAGGGCGGCAGCCTCGTAGCCGGGAGGAGGAGCACGGCGGAGGCACACGCAGCCCGGAGGAGGAGCGGGGCGGCGGCCGCAGGAAGGAGGCGCGGGGCGGCGGCCGCATCTCAGTGAGGTGGCGCTGGACGACTTGTGGTGGGACGACGAGTAGGAAGTGGGATGAGTGGATAACGTGAGGAAGTTGGTTGACGCGTATGTTTTTTGTCGGTAGCGCGTGCGCTCGCGGCAGCTAAATCGCGCAGCTGCACTTTTAAGCAATTAGGCTACTTTAATTAACAACAAGAAGTAAGCATTTCCAGCTTCTAGCATCTTCTACGTTCCCAATGATGTAAAGAAAGGTAATCTGCTTTGGTTGTCTATATATAGATGTCCAAAGTAGAAAGGCAGCAATTTAGTAGGATAACTCTTTACATTTCTACATTCCTTACAATGATGTTCACATTTGTTTACTTCAGTTCTGACACACAAGAACGAGATTCGTACAATTAATTCTGCATATCCGTCATGTCTGCTGTGTACAGACTAAAGATCATGTTTCGCAATTTGTATGATAGTTACTGAGAAAATCAAGAGTTGAATTCAGTATGATGGTGCATTAAAGTTGGTGACGTGGTCGTGCGGATCACCTTCTCATATGCACTGATAGTGACATCTCTGATATACATTGTCTGTTCCCGATATATATTTCTCTTGTATATTATGTATGCCATCTCTTCCGCTTCCTCATGTTTTGTCAAGGCATGCCATGTGTCATTGTAATAACTGTACGTGTGATAACTTCCTTGGCGGTATCAATGTGTTAGTCACAATTATAGATAATGCTCAGAGCCTAAAGAATGATGGTTGGTTTTCTTGCAAAAATATGTGGTTCTAACACTCACTACTGGAATTTCGTATATGTTGGGTGTCTGGCTCTTCGCCGAGAGCCAAACCATGGGCACTTGGCAAACGTACATACGCCAAGCCACACTCGACAACAATGGGTTCACTGCTGGCGTCCACCACCGGGCCGCCGAGGTCCACCACCAAGCCGCCGCAAGGGACTGGACGAGGGGTTGGGGTGGACGGGCACCGCACGGATGGCGACGGGGTTGGGGCATCACGGCCGCTAAGGTGAGCAAGGGGGCTGGGGCTGAGCCGCCACGGTGGTGCTCGAGGAGGGCTGGGGCTGAGCTGCTGCGAGGTGCTCGAGGGGGTCGGGGCTAAGCCAATGCGGAAGTGCCACGCCGACGCATCGAACCTCTCCGATTCCGCCGATTTTGGGGCTTCTCCGCTACAGATTGTGGAGCTTCTCCAGCTAAACAGGAGCAACCTGCAGGAAGGTTCAGAGGTACGAAGGCACAACCCCTCCTTTGTTTCGTATATGTTTTTGTCTGAGGATATTTAGTTCAAAATTTAGCACAACTATGTGTGTTGCTTGAGGAGGTAATCTGTAGAAAAGTATCATTCTGTTTATATCTTTTGAATGAAGACAACAGTTAGAACAAGGTCCCTAATGTTGAAGTGATGTCATTGTATTTGTGCACGACATTCAGTTTTCTTAATCATTATTTCACATTCGTGCTTGTTTTTTCTCTAATATATATGTCGTTTTGGATTTTGGCAGAATTTGGGTATGATGCAATTGTGGAAGTGTTGTGCAATGGCACAAATTGACAAGAGGATACCTCAAGTTGGTATGAGATTCAAAGATTCAGATGAGGCTTGGTTGTTTTGGGTAGATACGGGGGGTCACATAGGCTTTGATGTGAGGAAAAGATGCACCAAGGAAAGCAAATTTGATGAAAAGGTGACTTCATGCAGATTTTTTTTGTTCCAATGAGGGTCTTAGAAGGAAATGTCAAATCGAACGTGAGCCAAAGCGTTTTAGAGCTGAAACAAGAACTAGTTGTCTAGTTTGGATGGTTATTACATTGGATCGAGCGACAGAAAGTTATGAAATTACTGAAGTTATATTGGAACACAACAACTACCTTGGACTGCCACAAACCCGCCACTTGTTGGCCTCACAAAGGAAGTGGAGTAGGATGACAAGAACAAAGGAGCAAACTTGGAGTTTCAAGAGTGCAATGCAATCTTCAGTTTCACCCAACTCTTGACAGCTCCATCTTGTGATGTTCATGATTTGTTTTAGAATGCGCAAGTCTTCTAGATAGTATTTCGGACAGAGTTAACTATAGTTGGGGCTAACTATAGTCTTTTCTGGTCTAAGTGTACAAGTTAAACGGCCTATTTTGGGTATTCTGATGATTGTTTAGTAGCAAGACTTGTTGCTGTAGAATTTACATGTTGAGTACTCATTTAATTTGGTCGAACAATACTAGTGCTGGTCTTGAGTAAGAATGTTGGTTGTTGTTTCTTTCAATGCTAAGTGTTGAATTTATGGACTCGATCATGTACAACATATATTTTTTACCTCTTTTTAACCTCAAATAGTTGATGTTGTTTTCACCTCTAATTGCATGGAAACTGACTGATGTTGTTTGTACGGTCGGCTGTCTAAAGAATAGTAAGTATGTATTTTTTTCTTCTTCTTCAGTTTTCTAATGTGTGGATGATGGCTGGATGCGTTCATGAATTGGTGATGCATGTTTGATCAAAACTGACTTATGTTGTTTATACTATCAGCTATCGAGCAAACTTGGAGTTTCAAGAGTGCAATGCAATCTTCACTTTCACCCAACTCTTGACAGCTCCATCTTGTGATGTTCATTATTTATTTTAGCATGTGCAAATCTTCTAGATAGTATTTTGGACAGAGTTAACTATAGTTGGGGCTAACAATAGTCTTTTGTGGCCTAAGTGTACAAGTTAAACGGCCTATTTTGAGTACTCCGATGATTGTTTAGTAGCAAAGACTTGTTGCTGCAGAATTTACATGTTGAGTACTGCTAGTGGCATCATGTATTTTGGTCGAGCAATACTAGTGCTGGTCTTGAGTAAGAATGTTGGTTGTTCTTTCTTTCAATGCTAAGTTACATATATCAAATAAATAATCTAATAGACTCTAAAATCTAGCATACTTTCCTAAACGGACACCGCCTAATATGGTCTCTAGAGTCTACTTCCTGATACGTGTACTGTCTAATACACACAACTGATAAACAGTGGTCATAATAGAACTTTCTTGTCAAGTACTCCAATCAACCGCACAACACTCGTTCGTAAGCACATAACTGAACGAGTAAAAAAACACGTGGCACATGGAAGGATGACTTCAGGAAACAAACAACAAAATCATCCTCCAGAGGCGGACCACGGAAAAAAATTAAGGTGTGGCGAAGTCTCATTAAGATTTTTTTTTATGCGAATCAAAGAGTCAATACACTAACAATACACAGTTACACACTACGAACGAATAACCAAATACAATGGAAATGTAGACATGTCTCAATAGGAAAACAACCTAAAACATACCGATAATGAAGCTTTTAGTGGCGTGTAGAAGACCCGGGCAATGGCAGTGCCCTACCTTCCTTCTGATAATCTTCCTTAATTTTATCAAGATCAATACTTTTGAAGATCGCTCGCTCAATGTAACACACCATCAAGTCATTAAGCCAGCCATCAGACATCTTGCTGCGCAACTCAGTCTTGATGATTTTCATTGATGAGAAGGCTCTTTCAACTGTTGCCGTCGCTACCGGTAGTAGCAATGCCAACTCAATGAGGCGATAAACAGCAGGAAACATGACATGCCTTTCAAGTTCAACCATCTTTTTAGCTAGGCTTGCAATATCATGACAAGCTCTAAATTCTTCAATTCTTCTCATATGGATAATGAATAGCTCGAGGTTATCAACTATATGTTCACGTTCATAATCTGAGAAATCCTCATAATAAATCTCTGTGAGTCTAGCAAGCTTATTCACATTGAACCTAGAAAAGGAGTTTCTTGGTTCAAGACAAGAGAAGTTCTGGAGCAGCTCTGAAGATACCTCATTAAAATGATGATCAAACTCTGTGGTGATGGAGTCTATGGCAGCATAGAATGTGTCCACACGAAAAAAATGATCAGCTGTGATATTGTTTCGTCCACCTTTTCTTGATTTTCCCCACTTTGTAAACATGTCATCCATATTTGGTATTGGAATGTCGTTTTTGGTGCAAAAGGCTTTGACATCTTCCAAGAGTGGCTCCCAACCATCATTTCTCCAGTTGATCAAACGTGTTCTCACATCCGTAACCAATGACATTGCCTGAAATGAGACAATTACAATTTTAGATGCATGTATGTTTACATGAACAAAATATATCAAGCAGAGTAGATACATATAACATGATCGATCACATACCTGAACAACATTTTGATCCTTCTTTTGCAATAGAAGAGACAAATCATTTGTCATACGAAGGATCTTTAGCATCATCTTCAGGATGAACACAAAGCTAAAAGTCTCCATTTGATGAACCAAACCTCCTGCTCTACATGGAACACGCACATCATCCTCAACAATGCCCAAAACTTCTATGACTGCATCCCACATTGATTCAATGCGAGATAAGGTTGTGTAATGAGAGCCCCATCTTGTATCTCCAGGTCTGACCAATGATGTTTCTTGATTTTTCCCTTTTCCTGTGGGCATCTCACCTCCCCTAATCTTATCCAAAAGAACTTGTTTTTGCTTGTCAAGCAATTTATCCTTCCTCTTGCAAGATGACGTACTGAGATTAGATATCATGGTCACATATTCAAAAAAATCCTCAACACCCTTGCAGCATCTCGAAACAGCAACAACTACCAACTGCAGTTGGTGGGCAAAGCAATGGATATAGAAAGCATATGGGTTCTCATCTCGAATTAACTTCTGAAGGCCATTGAATTCTCCTCTCATATTAGATGCCCCATCATACCCTTGCCCTCGTAGTCGCGCAACAACCAGACCGTGTTTTGCAAAAACCTCCAACAATGCCTTCTTTAAAGAAGCAGATGTTGTGTCCGGGACATGCTTAATACCTAAAAATCGTTCAATAGTCTCTCCTTGTTTGCTCAAGTACCTACAAAATGTCATATAATTAGTTGACCACTCCACATAGAACAAAATGATCAAAAAGCACATAGACACTTCAAAAGCTTAAACACGTACCTAATAACCACGGCCATTTGTTCTTTCACCGATATATCACGACACTCATCAATAAGGACAGAGAAAAGACAATCACCCATCTCTTCTTTGATTGCTTTGGTGACCGCATTTGCACAATGGGAAATAAGGATTTTTTGAATTTTTCCGGAAGTCATTTGGGCATTCTTAGGGCATAGCTCATCAAATGCAACCTTCACTTCTGGAATTCTTTCTTTCACCCAATCAAGTAGCTCCAAAAAATTCCCCTTGTTCAAAGAAGAACTGGATTCATCGTGTCCACGAAATGGTTCACCTTGCAATGCTAGATAACTTACAATGGCCAAAGATGTATCCACACGAGTTTCATACTTGACTAGTGAACCTTTGCTGTAAGTTGTAACTTTACTTTTCACACTTGCCCTTTGATTTTTAAAATCATCACATGCTGTTTTTGAAATATTGTGGATGCTACATGGCCCACCAACATGTTTACGGAATGCTGCAACCGCATTTTTCCAACAGTCAAAACCCAATTTGGAGAAAACATCATGCCCAAATTTATCATCCATTCGGTCATGCTTAAAAAGATAACAATAGAAGCAATATGCCTTACGCTTATCCACACTATATTCCAACCACTCAAAATCCTTATACCATTGTGGCCGGAAGCATCTTCCATCTCTATTTGGGGGGAAAGTGCAACTAGTTGGTTGAGTTGCACCCATTCGGATATAAGCAAATCTAACATCATCTCTAATGTTGGGGGCAAAACTATCAAGTGGAATGCGAAGGCCTGGATCACCATTTATGTAATCTTCACTAAAAATAGTTATACCTTCAACCCCGTGAACTTCAACATTCTCTTCTACTATAGCTTCGACCGAATCTGCAGTTTGTTCTTCCACTTGTTCGGTTGGCATCAAATTTTCATGCTCTTCTTCCATGGAAGTCACTTGATCTTGATGATTGACATTTGCTGAAATATTGACACTTTCGCGGGTGCTTGGATTTGTTTGTGAGTTGCTGCCACTACCAAGCACTTCAAAATACTTTTTCAAATCTGCAATGAGAAGATTAATATATCACTAAAATATGGTTGAATTTAAGGCTGTTCAAAATTGCTACAAAATTTTCAGAAAAATGAGAAATTACCTCTTCCTCTTTTCTTTGGATTTACTAGTCCCTTTCCCTTTCCTTCCATCTTCTAGCAATCTAGACAAAACTGAGCCGGTTGGGCATCTTATTAGTCACTGCCTTTCTGTCCATGAAGAATTGACACTTTGACAGAAGAAAAAACGCTACTGCCCATCAAAGTTCAGAGTTTGGTCAGTTGGTCTCACCTGAATCCCAAACCCCGACTGTGGCCGTCGCCTGCTGTAGCCGCCATTTAAGCCGCCGCGCCACTGGAGTGGCCGCCGGAGCTGCTGGTGAAGCCGCCGCCGGAGCCGCCGCTTGCTGCTGCCGTTGCTTGCTGCGCCGCTGGAGCCGCCGCCCTCCAAGGCTCCAAGCCCCCAGCCTTCCGCCGCCCGCGCCCGCCTGGTGCCCTGGTCCTCGTGACCTCGCGCCCGCCAGGTAAGCCGCCACCGCCGCCGCCGCGGTAGGCGCTAGCTAGGTTTGGGTCTCGGGCAAGGAAGGAGCGTGCCCTAGTCGTTCGTTTTCTTTTTTTAGGTGGGTGGGACGTGGGGTCGTGGACTTGTGGGCAGAGGGCGCTCGAGGCCACCGCTGGCTCTACCTGGGCCTGGCTGTGGTCGAGGCAAAACTGGGCCGAGTGAAAGATACATATGTATAAATTTTTTTTTGCCAATAATCAAGGTATGGCAGGTGCCATACCTCGCCCACCGGAGCGCTCCGCCACTGCAAGAAACCCTAGGAGGGGGAGCGGGGGTGGGGAAGGGAGAGAACACCACTCTGGAGGAGGTGGACGCCGGCGTCGAGGTCCCGGTGGTGTCATGTCGAGGAGGCGATTTCGTCTCCTTCCGTGTCGCCGTCTTGTCCCTTCTCGCCCCATGATTCCGTGAGGCCCCCCTTGATGCTTCAAAACCACGTGGTTTGAGGGGGATTTTAGTGGATCGAAGGGGTTTGCCCATAACAAACCCTATCCGCCAAATGGACATGCGGGGAATTGTGGGGTTTCTGGCCCCCTCGGGGATAATCCCCTAGAAACCTCCCCAAACCCTGTGCGCCAAACAAGGCCTCAGTGAAATCTGGCTAGAATCAGATCAGATCAGAGGAGGGGATTGCATCTTGATTTTTTTAGGCGCATACCACATGAACGCTGGTGTCGACATCGCCAGGATATGTACCATGACCTTCGCTCTCAGGGTTCTGTTGGTTACACGCTAGCCCAACATCAGGAGGGTCGCCCTCCATGAACTCGCTGGCGGCGAGCCTCAGGTCAACGGCCTCAAGGATGTGTCTCCCGCCAGCGCCGTGGCACCTCAGGCCCAAGTAGGAGTAGTCCACGCCGCCCTCATGGGAACTCGCCGCCTCAGGTCCACGGCTTTGAAGATGCATGTAGTCCCGGCTAGGGCTGGATTAACGAGTTGCTTGGCTCGTTCGGCTTGTTATCATTAAGCTCATTATCGTTAAGCTCGTTATCATTAAGCTCGTTAATATTAATAAGCTAAAACCTCGGTTCGGCTCGGTTTGTTATGGGCTCGTTATACTCGCGAAAATTCACGAGTGCTCGTGAAGGTAATAAACAACCCAGAAGATCCCATGACCCCATTAAAAATTCAGGATGGAATAAATTAAACAAGGATCTCCTGACGGCTAGGTCCTAGGTCTAGTAGAAGTGCTGAAGTGGGATGGGGCGCTAGCCCCCTAGGCTGGGCTAACTAACAACTCTTTTGTTAGTGGGATAATTCGAACTAGGGGTCTCATGTCAAACTTTTGAAAATTATCGAGCTAAGCGAGTTAGCTCATGAAACTCGTTTGCTCAATCGTTAAGTTCATTAATCTTAACGAGGAAAAAAAATACTACTTGGCTTGGTTCATTAACTAACGAGCACGAGCCAAAACGAGCCGAAATATCGAGCGCTTATTATGGTCGCGATTTCGTTCATGCCTAGTCCCGCCCATGATATAAAAGGGATGGACAAAACGTATTATTGTGAACGAAAACTAGATGAAATATCTAGAAAAACCACAGTGGGAGACTCCTCATCCTCCCTCGATCCATGGAAAATAACACAGCCTACCTCATGGGACGCATGTCGGAAGTTTCGATCAATTGATCCAGAGACGTACGATCATCTAGAGATCTTCTCTGTTCCGGTCCGATCTGTTACGTAGCTCTACATTTAAATCTCAGCCATCTATTTTTATTGTTAAAACAAAATTAACGGATATAAAGAGGGGACGTATGGAGAACTATGAAAGCTTCTGTCTTGTATTAAGGGCATGCTACATGTCCGCCGGCTGATCTTTTTAAAAGATCAGTTGGGTCATGAGACGTCAGATCTAACGCAATCGAGCGGTTGACTGACACCCTTCACCATTGCAACAAAGATAATATTGCGGAAACTTTTGCAACATATGTTATGCTACAGAAATCTTTGCAACAGAGGTTATGTTTCAAAAAAAAGGTTAGTGCGGCCTGACTATTTAGATATAGAAGATTAGTAAGGGCTGATACGTCTCCAACGTATCTATAATTTATGAAGTACTCATGCCATGTTTTCTACAAATTTATATGGTTTTGGTATGATTTGCATGGAACTAACCCGGACTGACGTTGTTTTCAGCAGAACTACCGTGGTGTTGTTTTTGTGCAGAAATAAAAGTTCTCCAATTGCAACAAAACTTTTTGACGATTTTTTTAGAACAAAAGAGGCGCTAGAAGCTTCATGGGAGGACCAGAAGGTGAAGGAGGTGAGCACGTGACACCTGGGAGCGTCAGGAGGCCCAGGCGCGCCCAGGTGGGTTGTGCTCACCTCGAGTCCCATCTTCGCGTGATTCCAACGCTGTAAAATCCTATAAATAGAGAAATGATCAGAAATAACCCTAGATCAAAAGTTCTGCCACCAAAAGCCTCTATAGCCATGAAAAACCAATCTAGACACTGTTCCGGCACCCTGTCAGAGGGGGAAATCATCACCGGAGGCTATCTTCATCATCCCGGTGGCCACTATGATGAGGAGGGAGTAGTCCACCCTTGGGGCTGAGGATTTGTACCAGTAGCTATGTGTTTAATCTTTCTCTCTCTTTCTCTCTCTCTCTCTCTCTCTCTCTCTCTTGTTCTTGAGATGGCACGATTTTGATGTATCACGGACTTTGTTAATATAGTTGGATCATATGGTTTTTCTCCCTCTCTATCTTGTTGTGATGAATTGAGTTTTCCCTTTGACATTTCATTCTTATCAGATTGAATACTTTTATGGATTTGAGAACACATGATATATGTCTTGCTATGAATACCCGTGGTGAGAATGGGGTATCATATTGATTCACTTGATATTTGTTTTGGCACTCAACTCGCAGATGCCCGAGGTGACATTGGGGTAATCTATGCATAAGGGTTGATGCACGTTCTTGTCTTTGTTCCTCTGGTAGAAATCTTAGGGCACTCTTTGAGGTTCTTTGTGTTGGTTTGAGTATTATGAATCTGAAATTGTTTGATGCATATCATATAATCAACTCACAGATACTCGCGGTGACATTGGAGTATCTAGGTGACATTAGAGTTGGTTGATGTGTATCATATGGTGCTATTTTAGTACGAACTCTTGACAGATCGATCGGAAATGATAACTTGATGTTATTTTAGTACGAACTCTTGATAGATCGATCCGAACGAATAACTTTGAGGTGGTTTCATACCCTACAAACAATTTCTCTTACGTTTGATACGTCTCCAACGCATCTATAATTTATGAAGAATTCATGTTGTTATATTATCATTCTTGGATGTTTTACAATCATTTTATAGCAACTTTATATCATTTCTTGGGACTAACCTATTGACATAGTGCCCAATGCCAGTTGTTGTTTTTGCTTGTTTTTACATCACAGAAAATCAATACCAAACGGAGTCCAAACGCAGCAAAAAGTTTTGGAGATTTTTGATGGACTAGAAGGCACAAATTGGGCCAAAGAAGTTCCAGAGGGGTGCCCCGAGGGGGGCAAAACCCACCTGGGCTCCCAGGCGCGCCTTGGTGGGTTGTACCCACCTCGGTGTCCTCCCGCACCGCCTTTCGCCCTATAAATTCCCAAATATTCCAAAAACCTTAGGGGAGTCGATAGATCAGAAGTTGTGCCACCGCAAGCCTCTGTAGCCACGAAAAACCAATCTAGACCCCGTTCCGGCACCCTTCCGGAGGGGGAAATCATCACCGGTGGCCATGTTCATCATCCCAGCGGCCACCATGGTGAGGAAGGAGTAGTTCACCCTCGGGGCTGAGGATTTGTACCGGTAGCTATTTGTTTAATCTCTCTCTCTCTCGTGGTCTTGAGATATCACAATCTTGATGTATCACGGGCTTTGTTAATATAGTTGGATCATATGGTGTTTCTCCCTCTCTATCTTGTTGTGATGAATTGAGTTTTCCCTTTGAGATTTCGTTTTATTGGATTGAATATTTTTTATGGATTTGAGAGCACTTGATATATGTCTTGCATATGAATACCCGTGGTGACAACGAGGTATTATATTAATTCACTTGATATATGTTTTGGCACAAAACTTGCGGATTCCCGAGATGACATTGGGGTAATCTATGCATAGGGGTTGATGCATGTTTTCGTCCTTGTTTCTCCGATAGAAATCTTGGGCCATTCTTTGAGGTTCTTTGTGTTGGATCGAGTATTATGAATTTGAAATTGTTTGATGCGTATCGTATAATTAACTCATGGATACTTGTTGTGACATTGGAGTCTTTAGGTGACATTAGAGTTGGCTGATGCGTATCATATGATGTTATTTTAGTACGAACTCTTGGATAGATCGAACGGAAAGAATAACTTTGCGTTATTTCAGTACGAACTCTTGAATAGATCAAACGGAAAGAATAGCTTTAAGGTGGTTTCGTACCCTACAAACAATTTCTTCTTATATTCCCCGCTAGATAAGAACTTTGGAGTGTTTCTTCATCATACGTTGAGGGATGGTTATATGATCCAATTAGATTAGCATTGTTGAGAGATTACACTAGCGAAAGTACGGACCCTAGGCCTTGTTTTCAAGCATTGCAATACCGTTTGTGCTTCGTTTTATCAATTGCTACCTTTCTGTTTTTTATTGTTCCTATTACAAAAATCTATATCTACTATCATTACTACACTTTTATCACCATCTCTTCGCCGAACTAGTGCACCTATACAATTTACCATTGTATTGGGTATGTTGGGGATACAAGAGAATCTTTGTTATGTGATTGGAGGGTTGTTTGAGAGAGACCATCTTCATCCTACGCCTCCCACGGATTGATAAACCTTAGGTCATCCACTTGAGGGAAAATTGCTATTGTCCTACAAAACTCTGCGATTGGAGGCCCAACACGAGTCTACAAGAATAAAGTTGCGTAGTAGACATCAACGTTCTCCGCTAGATAGGAACTTTGGAGTTATTCTTCATCGCACATTGAGGGATGGTTACGTGATCCAATTATATTAGTACTATTGAGAGATTGGACTAGCGAAAGTATGGACTCTAGGCCTCATTTTCAAGCATTGCAGTACCATTTGTGCTCCATTTTATCACTTGCTACCTTGCTATTTTTTTATTGTTACTACTACAAAAATCAATATCTACTATCATTAATAAACTTGTATCATCATCTCTTCGCCGAACTAGTGTACCTATACAATTTACCATTGTATTTGGCGAGTTGGGGAAACAAGAGACTTTTCATTATTTGGTTGCAGGGTTGTATGAGAGAGACCATCTTCATCCTACACTTCCCACGGATTGATAAACCTTAGGTCATCAACTTTTTGCTATTGTCCTACAAAACTCTGCGCTTGGAGGCCCAACACGAGTTTACAAGAATAAGTTGTGTAGTAGACATCAAGCTCTTTTCCCGCGCCGTTACTGGGGAGGTGTGTGCATGAAGGTATATCTTTAAGTCTTGAAATTGAATATTTTAGTTTCTTGTTTATCACTAGTTTGGTTTGTAAAACAAAACTACAAAAATGGAATTGAGGTGGCCTCGTAGTGTTCATCTTTATCATGTCTTTCTTGAAAATGATGGAAAGAAAAATTATGCTCAATTGATAGAAGAAGAATTCAATAAAATGATTGGCATAAATGATGAGCATGATTGCAATGTTGTTAGTATGAATTCTATGAATATCCAAAATGCTAATTATGATTGCACAAGTCATGACAAAACTGTTTCTTATAAGCATGTCAATTTTTGTGGAGTGGAAAGACACTTTGAAGACATGCCTTGTAGGGATGATAGATTTTGTAAGAAGCATAAATATGATAGAACCTATTTTTTGCTCAAAGTGATAGATGGATTTTCTACAAAATTATGTTCTCTTTATCCAATTACTTGTGAACCTTGCAATAAAATTGGTCACCTTAATTTCCAATGCATGCTTTTTCATGATCGAATCATGTCCAAATATTGCAATAACTTGATCACCCTTGAACTTTATAATGAACTTTGTTTATTTTTGGGGTGTGAAGAATTGTCACATAAAAATGGTTGGTTTGAAGCATTCATATTTACAGACCATGTTGAAACTAATTTGAAAGAAATCCATATGTTTTGCATGGTAAATTGCAATGAAAATGCTTATATTGACAACTATAGAAAGATGGAAAAACCAATAGAATATAAAAGGAATACTAATGAAAGGGTAAAGATTTCCACTTTCCCTTCTATTGGCTCTCATGATGAAATAGGTGATGAGAAGGAGCTCCCTATTCAACCAGTCTCATCAATAAGAAGCTCGGAAAGATTAATTAAACCCACACATGATGTGGTGAAGAAGAATAGAAGAAGAAAGAGTAGAGGTAAAAAGGTATCTCTCCCAAATAATGTTGCTCCTACTATTTGTTGTGCCTCATGAAAATGAATCAAAAATAATTGTGGAAGATGATGCACTTGATGATGATATTGCTTCTTTATCTTATGGCATAATGTTTGAAAGAACTATTGATGATGATTTTTTACGCCTATTCCTTGTTGTGATGATTATGATTGGGAAGATAATGATACTTCTTATAATCTTGAAAATCTTTTTGGCACCAACTTGGGAAATTATGATGATATTAGTTGTTATCCTATTGGTGCTATTCATACTATTAATGATGAGAGTGATTATGCTTATGATATGCCAAGCCCTAGCTTGGGGATGCTATGTTTGATGAGTATGACATATTTGAGAATTTATTTGCTACAATTAATGTTTGTCCCAAGCTTGGGGATAGTATTCTTAATGAATATGATCTTTTTAGTCCCCCTACTTTGAATGGTCAAATTTGTTATGGTGATTGCATGCCTCCTATTTATGATGATTGTAATTTTTATGAAAGTGGGTTTGGAAGAGTGTCAACTTTAGATAATGATTATCCGACTATTTTGGAGGGTGTTGAATTTTATTATAATGATAAAAGTGGATTTCGAGAGGTCATGATTTTATTTAGTAATGATTCCACTATTTTGGAAGAGGTTTCATTTGACTATGATGAGAACAAAGTTGCTACTTTTGATGAGTATCGTGATGATACTTATGTTATAAAAAGTAGTGATAATTATTGTCATAGTTTTGAATATCCTTTTACTGAACATTACTCTTTTAATGTGGAAACAATTTATAGTATTCGAGTTTCATATGATATTCCCACTATTTTGAATGAGAATAAAATTGCTTGTGTGGAGAGTAATAAAAATACTATGCTTGTGGATCATGAAAGGAATGCTTTCTATGATAGTTATATTGATGAATACATTAATGATGCTACTGAAGATTATTATGACAGAGGAACATGTGATTCATGATGCTCCCGTTATGTTTCAATTCTTATATTTTATGTGAGCATCATTGAAATCATCATGCCTAGCTAGAAAGGCATTAAAGAAAAGCGCTTGTTGGGAGACAACCCAACACTTATACCTACTGTTTTTGTGTGTTCACATGATTAGGCTACTGTAATAATCATGTTTTATAGCTTTTGTTTCAATAAAGTGCCAGGTAAAGCCTCTGGGATAGTGTGGATGATAGTTGATTTGTTCATGTTGAAAAACAGAAACTTTTGCGTCCAGTAGCAGAATTTCGAAAATTCACTAGAACGTGATAAAATCCTGAATTTATGACACATTATTGATATAAAAATTGCCTAAGTTTTCCTAAATTTTCAGAGTTTTTTGAGTTACAGTATTATACGTAGTTTCCAGATCATTGCAGACTATTCAGTTTTTTGACAGATTCCATTTTCGAAGCATAGTTTGCTTGCTTTCTAGTTCCTATTGCTTATATTGCTCAATATAAATTGTGGAAATGATAAGGTACAACAGGCATTGTGTGAGAACTATTATGAATCTTATCTTTGACAGTACCAAAGTGGATGATTTGCCTTTATCATACTAACCTATCTCACGAAGTTCCGTTAAGTTTTGTGTGATTGAAGTTTTCATGTTTTGGGTGAGATATATATATGAGGAGAATAAGGAGTGACAAGATCCTAAGCTTGGGGATGCCCAAGGCACCCCCAAGGTAATATTCAAGGAAGATCCAAGCAACTAAGCTTGGGGATGCCCCGGAAGGCATCCCCTCTTTCATCTCCAACATTATAGGTAACCTCACTTGGCGCTTTTTTTTCATTCGTCACATGATATGTGTTATGCTTGGAGCATCATTTTATTTTTCTAGGATTTGCTTGATGTTATTTAGAATAATGTTTTGCATCTTTTATTTCAATAAAAATGTCAAGTATAGCCTTTGCCATGTTTTTTTGCAAGTCTACATGTTGCTGTTTCAAAACAGAAAGCTTATCGTTGTTGCAAAAATTCCTGAGAAAAGTCAAAATGTGATAAAATGTTGAAACTTTTTGAAGAATAAGGTATGATAAATTTTCTACCGTGTGGTAAATTTTCAGAGTTGTTGGAGTTAAAGAAGTATAGATCTTGTTGCATTTTTTATAGACTGTCCTGTTTTTGGCATATTGCTATTATGTTTGCATTGTTTGCACGTTTTTGCTTGTTTAATGATTCTATTTGAGGATAGGAGTATTAAATATGCAAAGGAATTTAGTATGTAATGTTAAATAATAATTTTATTGATTTGATATAGTAGAGAATGATAAGGTTTTTGCATTGATTTACACTAACTTATCTCACGAGTTCTTGTTGAGTTTTGTGTGGATGAAGTTTTTAAGATTTAGGAAAACCGTGATATAAAATAAATTAAGGAGACACAAAAGATCAAGCTTGGGGATTCCCAAGGCATACCAACATAATATTTAAAGAAGTCTCAAGCATCTAAGCTTGGGGATGCCCCGGTAGGCATCCCACCTTTCTTCATCAACAATTATCGGTTAGTATAGGTTGAGCCTAAGTATTTGCTTCTTCACATGATGTGTGCTATCCTTGGAATGTCATTTATTTTGTTTTGCTTGATGTTTTAATAAAATACTTAGATCTGAAAGTTTTTAAATAAAAGAGAGTCCTCAAATAGCTACCCATTTACATAACTACTCGCTTGATCTTCACTTATATCTTTTTGGAGTTGTTTATCATTTACTCTTGTGCTTCACTTATATCCTATGAGTAAATTGTTGAATGAATTGAATATCATGAAGTTGAAATTATATGTTCATATCATGCCTAGTAGCAGCTTCACATTGGGTTTAGAAAGTGAAATCTTTTGAAGCTTGACAATCACAATATTGGTCATACAAGCAATTCATGAATGATTAATATAAAGAGGAGAACCTTCACATACAAATATATTATATTAGAAATCTTGTATGATTGTGAATACCCATTAATTATTTTCAAACTTGAGCAAATTAGTTGAAGTTGGACAAGGAAGACAACGTGATGAGTTATGGTTGTGTATATTTGCATCTAAGTTATATTATCATGGATCCTCCAACATGTGGTGTTTGCGTAGGATCTTTTGCTAGCCAAAAATTCATACTAAGTAGAGATAGTACTTGTGCATCCAAAAACCCTTAAACCCAGTTTCTTGCCATGAGTGTCCACCATACCTACCTATGGATTGAATAAGATCCTCCGAGTAAGTTGTCATAGGTGCATAAAGCAATAAAAATTGCTGCTAAATATGTTTGATCTTTTATTGTAAGGGAAAATTGAGCGTTGTATGAACTTGTGATGACAAAGTAATAAAAGCGTCAGACTGCATAATAAAGGTTGATATCATAAGGGGCAATATAACGTGACGTTCCTTTGCATTAAGAGCTTGGGCATCCAAATAAAAAGCGCATGACAACCTCTGCTTCCCTCTGTGAAGGGCTTATCTTTTACTTTTCAGTATTTACTTTTATTCAAAGATTCAATAGTATGATTCTCATTTCAACCTGAACTATTCTCTAGTTGGCAAGCATCATGTGGTGGGGAAAGATCAAGGCACATATGACCAGTCAAATATATTTGATCATGATTTATTATTGTTGACAATTATCTCTATGATAAATGAGTTGGGAGGCGAAACATTAAGCCCCTATCTTTCTCTATGTTCGATGGATGCCATTTATTTAAGAATATGGAGTACTAGCAATCATGGAAGACTATATGATGATTGAGTATGTGGAGCTCTTACTTACACTAATAGAAAACATGGCTTTAACATGTTAGTTCTTTCTATAGATTTTAACATGTTGTAGTATGCTTTTGTTAGACAAAAGTATATAATTTTTATAAGTAATTAATATTAATTTTGCTAAAGTTTTGTATTAATAGTTGTTTAGCCTTTAATAATAGTTGATAGAATTAGTTTTGCTATATTAAAGTAATTCTTTTTGCCACTTTAATAGAACGTGACTCTGGCTTGGTTAACCTTAGTTGTGACTCTGGCTAGGATGGTACTAGCAGATGTAGTCGACGGTAGGATTGGATGGACACCATGTTGTAGTATGCTTCTGTTGGACACCATCAAACTCTAACCCCCCCCCCCCCCCCCCCGTATCGCCATTTCAGTTTTGGGAAAAACAAAACAAAATGATAAAAACTTCAAAAAATAAAATCCTTCGAGATGTAGTTATGTTACTACATCTACTAGTTAGGAAAACTAAAAAGCATAAATTTCTACATGTTTTGCAAAAAAGTGTTATGAAAAAGTAAAACGGCTATAACTTTTGCATACGATGTCGAAAAAACGTATAATATATCAAAAATATTCAGCACGAAAATCCGGTTCCGATTTCGACTACCGTAGGCCGTTTTGCAAATTTTTAGAATCCTCAAATTCTGAAAGGAAAAAAATATCCTCAAATTTAAGTTTTTTGATTTTTTTGGTCAAACTACTTATTCAAGAAATATTAGTGTTACTAATTAATTATTGTTTTTTAGAATAATAGTTTCAAACTCAAACGGTGCTTCATGCTCAAGTTTAACTCCTAAGGGTTAATAGGATTGACGGCTTACTATTGTCAGGAAAACAGCAAGTGCACACTTGGAAACCAGGGAGAATAGAACTCGAAAGTTAAGCGTGATTTGGAATGAGTGGTACATACTTGAGCGGTGATGAGGGATGATTAGAGATTAAATTGTCAAATAATTCAGAAATTTGAAAATCAAAAAGAAGTTACCAACCGGGACAAAAGGTGGAGCTCCAGAAACCAGCCACGTGGAGCTCCTTTAGTCCCAGTTCATAAGAAAACTGGCAATAAAGGTTTTGGGCTTTAGTCCCGACCCTTTAGTCCCGGTTCTAGAATCGGGACTAAAGGCCCTCTGGAACCGGGACTAAAGGCTTGTTTTCTACTAGTGTTAGACTCTGTTGAATAAGTTGAATTGCAATTGTTTGGTGACTAAGAATATAGGTTGTTGAGTTTCACGAGAATTCATTGTTTGAACCTTAACATGTGAATTGGTTGCTACTTTGTCATGATGAGTTTTATGAGAAAGAGTTGTTGTTATGATGCTAGGAAAAGTGATTGAAATTATCATTGATCAAACTTATGCACTTTGCTAGCACTCACACTTGACACTTCATAAATTATTTATTTTATCAATTACCTACTCGAGGACGAGTAGGAATTAAGCTTGGGGATGTTGATATGTCTCCAACGTATCTATAATTTATAATCTGTCGGTATAGAGAGTTCGAGTGAGAGGGGAGGCCCGTGAGAGATAGTAGAGAGAGAAAGAGCTACTCCCTCCATTCGATAATGTAGTGCCTACATTTTTTAAAGTCAAACTTTTGAAACTTTGACCAAGTTTATAAAGAAATTACTTATATCTACAATACCAAAGATAAATAATAGTATGAAGTACATGTTGTGATGAATCTAATGATCGTTCTAGATGTAAATGTTTTTCTCCACATATACCTGGTCAAACTTTTGTGAGGTTTGACTTTTCAAAACATCCATATGCTTATGGACGTGAGAGACTACCTAACTAGAGAGAGGGTATGTGTGTGTGAAATAGAAAGAGTGACTGAAAAAAGTGTGTGTGCGTGTGTGAAAGAGACATGGACAACACACGATAAAAGTAGATAAAAAGTGTGTGTGTCTTATGCAAACATATCACACATGCATCTTCGACAACGGAAGCAAGGTGAGGAGATAGTGTGTGGTTGTTTGCAACCGAGAGAGGAAGACCCGTAGCACGTGGCCAAGAGGGGTATGACGAACAAGGGAGAGAGGTCGAGAGAGACGTACGGAGAAACTGCAGACATGGGGAGGAGAGAGTGTATGTTTGTCATAGAGAGATCCCCTGAAGATCACGAAGGGACTACATGGGTGGGAGATCGAGTGAGAAGGTGTGTGCGCGATAGAAGATACCCCGAGAGATACCGAGATAGACGTATGGATTGAAGGAGAAAATACGTGTGTTCCTGATGGCTAGTGAGAGATAGTCATACTTAGGGGGGAGTGCGTGCGCCTATGATGGAGTGAGGGATTATGGTACTTAGAGGGGTGCGTGTCACATAGAGAGAGAACAAAGGCAAAGAGTGTTAGATGGGTCTATGTAGCGCGAGCGAGACATGTGTATGTGTGAACCAGGAAGATATAAAGTTTGAGAGTGATAGAGGATCCCCGATAAGGTTGAGTGGTGTGCGTCAGATAGCTGAGAGGGGGAAAGAGATATTCCATCCGCTCGATAATGCAGTGCATATAAATTTTTTAGAAGTCGGACTTTGGAAACTTTGACGAGTTTTACGCAAATATTATTTATATCTACAATACCAAAGATACATCATACAAAACTACATCTCATGATGAATCTAATGGTATATGTTTGCCGTTCTAGATGTAAATGTTTTTCTCCACGTACATGGTCAAACTTTGTGATGTTTGACTTTTCAATAAATCTATATGCTATGGACCGAAGAGAGTGCCTAAGTTGAGAGAGATCAAGTGCGTGTGAAGGAGAATGAGTGAGTGTGCAAAAATAGTACGTGTGGGAAAGAGAAAGGGGCAACAAATGATAAATTAGAGAGAGAGAGAGAGAGTGTGTGTGTGTGTGTTCATTTCTTATGCAAACATATCACGCATGCATCTCCGAGATAGAAAAGCGTGGTGAGGAGATACACGAAAATAGGTAGTGCATGATTGTTTGCAACGGAGAGAGACACCCCTATAGCACATGTCCAATAGAGGTCTGGCCAACAGGGAACAAAGGTCGAGAGGGACGCGTGGAGAAGATGGACGTATGGGGAGGGAGAGAGGGTGTGTTTGTGATAGAGAGATCCCCTCGAGATCGTTAGGGGACTATATGGGTGGGAGATCGAGGGACGAGGTGCGTGTGCGATAGAAAGATGCCCCGAGAGAAATCGAGATAGACCATGCACATGTTTGTGATGATGGAGACTAAGAATTAGCTAGTCATATACATATAGGGGGGACTGCGTGTGCCTACAATTGAGTGAGAGACCATAATACTTGTCTAGGCATGAGATTGTGTGTGTGCGTGTGAGATGGAGAGAGAACGAGGGAGAGATATAGAGTTTTAGATGGGTCTACCGAGTGCGGGTGAGATATGCATGTGTATGTGTGACCTAGGGAGATGGAGAGTTTGAGAGAGAGAGAGGGAAGAGCTCTGAGACGACCGAGTGGTTCATGAGAGAGTTACGGGTAATGAGCCAGGGAATTTGTGTGCGTATGATGAATGTGATATGTCTCCAACGTATCTATAATTTTTTACTATTGCATGCTGTTATATTATCAATCTGAGATGTTTTACAATCATTTGTAGTCATTTTATATCATTTTTGGTACTAACCTATTGACATAGTGCCAAGTGATGTTTTTCTATGTTTTTTACATTGCAGAAAATCAATATCAGACGGAGTCCAAATGCTCCAAAAATTTACGGAGAATTTTTGTGGGCCAGAAGGAACACAACGCACCCTGGCTGCACCTGGGGGGTGCCCCGAGGGGGCACAACCCACCAGGGCGTGCCAGGAGGCCCAGGCGCGCCCTGGTGGGTTGTGCCCACCTCGGGTGCCCCCCGAACCGCCTCTTTGCTCTATAAATATGCCAATATTCCAGAAACCCTAAAGGCATCGACGAAATATTCATCCAGTCACCGCAGAGTCCAGAACCACCAGATCCAATCTAGACATCATCTCGGATGGGGTTCACCACCTCCATTGGTGCCTCTTCGATGATGCGTGAGTAGTTGTTTGTAGACCTTCGGGTCCGTAGTTAGTAGCTAGATGGCTATCTCTCTCTCGCTGGATTCTCAATATAATGGTCTCTTGGAGATCCATAAGATGTAACTCTTTTGCGGTGTGTTTGTTGGGATCTGATGAACTTTGAGTTTATGATCAGTTATATCTTTTTATATCCATGAAAGTTATTTGAGTTTATTTGATCTCCTATATGCATGATTGCTTATAGCCTCGTATTTCTTCTCCGATATTTGGGTTTTGTTTGGCCAACTTGATCTATTTATCTTACAATGGGAAGAGGTGCTTTGTAGTGGGTTCGATCTTACGGTGCTTGATCCCAATGACAAAAAGGGTACCGACTCGTATGTATCGTTGCTACTAAGGATAAAACGATGGGGTTTATCTCTACATAGATACATCTTGTCTACATCATGTCATCGTTCTTATTGCATTACTCCGTTTCTCCATGAACTTAATACACTAGATGCATGCTGGATAGCGGTCGATGTGTGGAGTAATAGTAGTAGATGCAGGCAGGAGTCGGTCTACTAATCTTGGATGTGATGCCTATATAATGATCATTGCCTGGATATCTTCATGATTATTCGAAGTTCTATCAATTGCCCAACAGTAATTTGTTTACCCACCGTTTGCTAATTTTCTCAAGAGAAGCCACTAGTGAAACCTACGGCCCCCGGGTCTTCTTTCTCATATGTTTGCCTTTGCGATCTGCTTTTATTTGTGTTTATTTTCAGATCTATTAATCCAAAAACCCAAAAATACCTTGCTGCACTTTATTTTATTTGCGATCTATTTATTTAATCTATTACAACTTTCTCCCATCCGCGCACCGTTTTTGGCGCCGTTACCCGAAAGGGATTGACAATCCCTTTAACACGTCGGGTTGTGAGTGGTTGGTATTTGTGTGCAGGGGCTGTTTACATTGTGTTGCTTGGTTCTCCTACTGGTTCGATAACCTTGGTTTCATATCTGAGGGAAATACATACCGCCGCTGTGCTGCGTCATCCCTTCCTCTTTGGGGAAATACCGATGTAACTTCAAGCGACATCGGAATGCACCCAAGATATTTAGCTTGGACTAGAGAATCATACATAGTGTCTGAGAGAGACCTACACATGGAGTATATATGCATGCAAACTAGAAAGACCCCCCCCCCACACACACACACAAAGAGAGAGAGAGAGAGAGGGAGAGGGACCAACAAGGTTTGTGTGTTGGATGCGTGTGACAGAATTGAAGATTGTGGGCGAGAGAGAGAGAGAGAAGGAGTCCGGGAGACGGGGAGGTCGCGTTTTATGCATCAAAGACTGATATAATTAAACCATGTTTCGATACAAACTTGCATTCAAATATTTAAATTGGAGAACATGTTGTCTGCAATCCACACATGAACGGAGATATGCGTATCAAACAAGTTCATTAATTTGACTTTGAACATGTTCATGGAGTACTATAATACTGTACAACATGCTACTCGATTGAGGTGTTCAATTTTGGATTTAGTTCACTATTTTAACCTGGTGAATGAGCTATTTCATTGAATCGACATATTTCATTTTGGGTTTGATTCCCGTTTTTGAGTGGGTTAACTATTTGTCATATAGTAAATCGTTAGCACCGAGCATGTAAAAACACATTAATCCCGAGCATCATCTCTCCATCTAAAAAAGAAGTGGCAAGCTAATATTTCAAAATTTGATTCGAATCGACTTGGTAAGGTAGACGTGGATGCTCGTTCTCCCAAAATTTGAATGAACCGTTAAACACCCTCTGCTCAGTGGAATTCGCCCGAGGAAAGAAATTGGAGACGCAAAATTACTGGCCTGTGTGGGACACGCATCAATTGGCCCGTTGTACATCGAGGGTAGGTTCAAAACTTCATCCAAGCGCGCCTTCTCCTCGGCCGAAATGACATGTGCCAAATAATTTATAAACCATGGGCGGCAAAACACCCTCTCCTCACCCGAAATCGCTTGCGCCAACTATTTCAAAACACGCCCTCCTCACCCGAAATATCTTGCGCCCACTATTTCAAAACACGCCCTCCTCGCCCGAAATCGCTCGCGCCCACTATTTGGGAGAAGCAAAGTTACTCTACTATCCCCGGCCCTCAGTACACAGACCCAAGCCGAGAAGCCTAAAGGCAGGGGTAGAACTGTAACTCCCCCAGATTTCAGACAAATGCGTCCGTAAGACATGGTTCCCCCTCCCAATTCCCTATTCATACCTCGTGGGCGCCAAATCACCTTCTCCCTGAAATCTCCCTTCTCCCCAGCCGCAAAACCTCAGCCCCTCCTCCATGGCGCCCCCACCGCACCAAATTCACAGCCGCCTTCCTCCCTAATGTCGGAGACGCTCTCCATTTGTCGTCGTGCACTGGGCCATGTGACTCTTACTCCGTGCTGCCGGAGCTGCCTCGACGATGGCCGCGTGAACCATACCGGTGCCAATTCACCCCTTCCATTGTTCACGGTGCCGGAGTGGCTCCAACTTCGGATCCGTCCAGAGCCCCATCGCTGCTTCCCCGTAGCTGTCGACCGTCGCGACATCTCTGCTTCCCTGCCGCCGGTAGCCACCGCAACCGCGCCGGCCTCACCGACTCGGCAGCTAGAGTTGCCTACTTCACTGGGCCACCAGATAGGTCGCACCATCATCAAATCACTTTATTTAGGCGTCAGTTGTCTGAATTTTTATTCTGGGACAATCGATTCACAATGGGAAGCAGCACCCCTCGAGGCGGTGGAGATCCTAGGCTGCCGGTTAGCTGGTTTCTAACGTAAGGGTGCGGGGGTGCAAGTTCACCGCGGAAGCAGCACTTAGATGACTATCTTAGAGTTGTGTGGGTTGAAGGTACTGTCGCCGTCGGATCTGGATGATGGCGAGTCTTTGTGGATTGGTCGAGGACAGCGCAACCACGGCAGTGCGGTGGGGTGAGGAGCAGGGTTTTGGTCGGAGATCTCGCGGCCACGGACGGCGGAGGCAAGCTGCTCTGCCGGTGGTCGCTGGCTCTTCGAGGAAGATTCCGAACAGTGTCAACCGGGAGGCATAAGATGGCAATCAAGCCATCCGACGTAGATCGGAAAGTACCAAAATAAAACAAAATCGTGTGACCCCAATTTAGTCTTCAGTCAACAGACGTGTGACCACTCTCGTACCTTGATGTTGATCTCTTAGGGTATTTCTTCAAATCAGAGAGATGTGTCATTCTTAACATTATGCATTTTCTTCATCTTCAGCCACACCATCTTCCGACTCACCGCAGGTGCTCCAACAAGGGAAGCATACAATAGAAGGGAGCTATAGTCCCCACTCAACAGTTCCCCGCATCGAATGCGCGTGCCCGACATGGACAGCCACAACAACTGCAAGGCCACCGATAAGTCAGCACATGATGCTCACTCCTATGGATGGCGGCCAGATAGGTTGTACCCTCATATTACTTGTGTGCAACATTTATGGCTTTATTATTCATCTAAGCATGGAAAATATATTATCACATTTCACTTTATATTCATGTTGATCTCTTACGGGTCTTGTTCAGGAGTTAACCTTGTTCCATAGTTCAGCTAAGAGACTTGTTCTTTAGGTAACGTTGTTCCATAGTTATCATCCATCAGCCAATGCTATCCCACAGGCTGGTGATTTAGTATTATACCACTTCTAGTATTACCTATGTTGTTCTTTAATACTTTTGTGTATCATCTAGTTAATCTCGAGTACAAACGATACATATTCTGTATCTTTCATTTGTGTTCTCCCTTTAGTTTTCGAGACCCGTTGCTGCTAGTTAACCCCAGTCCTACTATTTATGTTGTCTCCTATAGGCACTCATTAGATAAATCTAACTACTAGTTGTCTTCCATGCATGTCAGATATAATTGCACACACTGATTTATCCACAAGAACCTCATGGGGCAATGTAACGGCCAACAAACTTGGCGTTAATGATACCCAATAGGATGGAACATGTAAATGCAGTTCTTCACAGGGCTTGTAGAAAGATGATGAATATTATTCACCCCACAAGGTCCTTGCTCTAACTTGGCCTGTGATATGGGTACAACATGCATATAATGTCCTGGAGTACATCTACTCTGTTGCAATGCCTTGTGCTTAGCCTGCTGGTCATGCATGTAAATATGGAATGCCCTCCTGTTTTTCAGTACCTATTCCATTCATGATAACATGTTTTCAAATTCAAGTATTGTCATTCTACTCTATCGCAATGCCATCTGCTTAGTTTGGACATCATGTTTCTGAATATCTTATGCATTGTTATTCATCAGTATGTACTTCATATGTCTACCATACCATGTTCTTTTTTTACATTAAAGTGTTGTTCTAGTGTGCTGTTGCAATGCCATCTTAGTTTCCCAATCATACACGCATATGTTGCCTTAGTGTTTCTCTGTATGTATTCTGCTAGCATATAGTTTTACATTCAAGTAGTGTTTTTTTACACTGTTGTCCTGTCGTATCCCTAGCTCTTGCATCATACTGCCGCCGTCCGAATTAAATGTGGCAGAAATGGATAAAAATAGATGTATCTAGAACTGAAATACGCCTAGACCCATCCATTTATTACCGGATGGAGGGAATACATGTCAATATGCCATGCCTTTCTATTCTTCAGTACCTATTCCATCTCTGTTGTGGCATGTTTTATAATTGAAGAACCATTCTTCTATATAAGGCATGTAAGGGGAAGAAGGCTATGTTAGAATCTGAAGGGTTACAAACCAGGTCTTTGCAAAAGATCCAAATGCCATGAGATGGTAAACAAACTCCAGTTTTCATGGATACTGCTCCAGCACAGAGAAACCCAACTCCTACTAATAATAAGCAGATTCCAATGTCCAAAGAACTAGTCCGCTCAAGTCCAGCAAAAATGTGTCAACTCCATTCTAAGAAGCGTGTGCGTATCCTTGCATCATGAAATTTTATAGCATTCTGATCATATTTTCTACATGTTTCTTGCCCATCTCTCTTTTAGAAAATAAGGTTAAACGATACAAGACTTTATGCACTGGGATCGTATTCGAGAAAAGTATCTTGCGGGAATTCTCTGTGCTCCAATGCTGACGTAAGTACCGATTGTATATCACTATATTTTTACATTAGCATGTCTTTTGTTAATCAGCGTGAATCCAACCTTTATCTGACCTAAATTTAGTTGTAGCAAAATGTAGGGTTTGTTTGGTTCCCAGCCACAGTTTAGTTGGCATGTGTTTGGTTTTTGCCACACTTTATTGCCCCTATGGCCCACTTGTCATAGAGACAATTCTTTGCCAACTTTTGCCAAAGTTTGGCGTCCAATTTCTCAGCCACACTTGTGTGGCTAGCCACACTTTGGCTTGGCCACACTAGTCTTCAACCAAACAGACCCTAAAGGCAACAATGTTGATTTTTGTAAGGAAAACTACCTGGTAGTTTTGCATACTGAGCTGCATGAGTGTACTATCTCATATCATGCACATTACTGAATTGTAGTGCTGCTCTGGTTGCCCATTCATTCATTATGTCAATGTTGCTTTCATATTACCTTACCTAGTTGATGATAGCCATGCCATATTGTGTTAATTTGGTGTAGGCTGGTGTGGTCTGGTTGCCCAAACGTTCGTTGTGTCAATGTTGCTTTCCTATTATCTAACCTGGCCAATGATAGAAATGTTAGCGTGTTAATTTGGTGCAGGCTGTTGAAGATAGGAAGGCAAACTCTGAAAACAGCAAGGCAACTCCATTGTTTCTTTCCTATAAATCTAGGCCAGGTAATATGGCAATAACTCTTGATTAATTTGTTCGGTTCCCCTCCTAATTTATGTTATGATGCAGTGGTCGAGGCACTCTCCACTATCAATAATACAAGCCTGCCAAAATCGCCATCCGAATCTGTTTAGTTTCCTCTGTCTCAAATGCAACGGAAAAAATGTATGTTTGTGAACCAATTAATGGCTGAAGCAATGATGGAAATGGTGGAGGAATCAGAGGTGCACATTTTTGCACAACAACAATTGATCAATGTTTTCAGAGACAGTGTAGCAAAGCAGTAAGAACTTGCCCACATGCTTATGGGCGTCATCCGTGTTGAGGTTGCAGATTGTGACGTTGTAGAACGTTAGGTTCTATTCATTTATTTGCACTGGCATCAATCTTTGATTGCCCAGTGGATGTAATTCCCTGTAATATATGCTGCATGTGCAACGTTTTTTCCTGTATGCCGTACCTTTGCTTGATCGGTTTTGCTCATGTGCATAATTGCTCGTCGTAATGGGCTCAAATTATCTAATTGGGCCAACAGACATGTACGAACTTTAGTGGGCCCATTAAGTTAATGGGTCGTTACCAGGCCGAAAGTTAATGGTTGGCCCTCTTACCACCTGGGTCATTAACAGGCCGACATCGAAGCGGGCAATAGGTGGGCCCATTTGATTTCACGGGTCGTTAACAGGCCGATACTAAGTTCGGGCTACATATGGCCCAACTATACTGTGGGCCTTTAGTAGGACGAAAGAGACAGCGAGTTAGTACTGGACCATGAAGAGCATGGGCCGTTAAGAGGCCGAAAGACAGGTCGTATTGTATATGGCCCAACTATGTTGTGGGCCTTTAACAGGCCGAAAGAGAAACCGGGCTGGTATTGGACCATGAAGAGGATGGGCCATTAAAAGGCCAAAACTCGGGTCCGACTGCAAATGGCCCAACTCATTTATGGGCCGCCAACAGGCTGAAAGACACACCGGGCCAGAAATTGGCCCAACACTTAAATGGGTCGCTAAAAGGCCGAAATATGTACATCATGAAAATTGGCCCATCCCTTGAATGGGCCGTTAATAGGCCGAAACCACATCGGGCCGATATTGAGCCCTAATATATAGCAGACTGTTAACGGGCTCGAACTGACGATGGGTTGCAATGGTGTCAAATCGTTAATGGGCCGTTGACGAGCCGAATTGGCACATCTTGTATGGGTTGTGGGCTTAAATGGACCTGACACAAGTAGGCCTTATATGGGGCGGCCTGCTAATTTTTACTTGGCCAGCCTTTTTCACCAGAATGGGCCACTGTTGGGACATGCCACGTGTCGACCTATCATAGGCGCCTCCTGTCCAATGAGTGGATGACATCTGTCCCAACGGTGAGCCAACACGTGTTTTCTCCAGCCAATGAGAATTTTACATGTGGAACATCCCCATTGGTCCGGGCTGTTAACGGGTTATTGGATCTAAACCGGAACACGATAGCTTAATGGCGACCCATTACGGTGGATGCCACGTGTCGGTCACCCTTGATGAAAGAACTTTTGTGACGCGCGATTTATCGTCATGGAAGTGGACACTTCCGTGATGATAATTTTGGTAATGTCATGGAACACTTCTATGAAAGCACATGTATGACTATCTTGATTCTGTCATAAAATCGTCATGGATGTACATGCATGACAGAAAACGTGACCTACTGTGACAAACACGTATCATCACGGAGGTGTATTTTTTTTGTAGTGCATTATGATAGAAAACCGTACATAGTTTGGAGGACTGCCTCGCCTGATCATGAATTTGACCCATAAATAGGTTCTGAGACACACCTGAAAATATGTTGAGTAAGATCAATTACCGGAGGTGGCCGCTGTTGTTGTTTTTCCGGCAAGAAAGCATGCATGAGTGCCAAGTGCAAACAGGAGCCACAGACTAATTATTCCTTCTCCGGCAGTAAGGTGTGCTTGCCACCGTCTTCTTCATCCCCAACTAAAAAAGAATAGGACTCCTCTCCTGCCGTTGGTGACATCTACCCATCTGATTCTCCACCGCAGTATGAGAAGGACGTGGGATCTACAAAAGAGAAAAAAGAAGTTGCCACACTAGCCTATGGAGCAGGCAATGGAGTTGACAACGTCAGTATTCGGGCGAGGGAGGAAGTGGGAAGAGATTACAACGACGCTCGAATAGACCTTGGACGGCACTTGAATCAGCCCTACTGCCCTAGCACCGGCTGAGCAGCTTCCTCCTCGATGCTGCATGTGGACGTACACCTTGGGGGCCTCACGGGCATGGCTCCCAACTGACGATGGACGGCAGTGGAGGTGGAAACTCACGCTGCTACTAGCCCCGTACTACGGAACCACCCTAAGCGTCAAGAAGGATTCGGCAGCGGCGGATGTGCCGAAGGAGAGGGCATGTGCGGGGAAAGAGGAGATCACGTAGGATCCTGTGAGGGTTTAGAAGTAGGAATCAACACTCAGATTTCCTATCCTTTTTCTTTATAAGAGAAACGTGGAGAGTCCAAGGAGAGAACGATTTGCACAGCCATAACTCGCGAGCAACCATAATTTGTTTTTTTCTGATGAACCCAACACAATTTCGTAAGATCTGGACCCTAATAATTCAGTCCTACGAGATTAACGGCTTGCAATTTTTAATTAATGTGGTAATTTCTTAGCAGTCCCTAATTAGTATAAGTAAGTATAAGTATAAATATAGGAGAAGGCGAGCCACGGAGGCCTGCTGGTGGCCCTAGAAGCTCACATGGCATGCCCAAAGGGGGCACTTGAGCTTGTGGCTCACTGGTGGGGCCCCTCCTAGTATTTCTTATTCCGGTATTTTAATTTCAAAATAAATCTCTGTAAATTTCCAGATCATTTGGAACTCCGGAGAATAGTTGTCTCTACTGTAGCTCTTTTCATGTCCAGAATTCCAGTTGCCGGCAATTTCCCTCCTCATATAAATCTTTGCATAATAAGAGAGAAAGAGCATTAGAATTGCATTATAAAGTGAAATATTGACCCAAAACATTATAAATAATAGTTGGAAACATGACGCAAAATGGATGTATCATTATTGCATCTTCACAGTGTTACTGGTTGATCCTAGGGCAATTTTTTTTCTACTAATGTTACACAACATTGACTGTTAAGTATTAACTATATTCTGGTCTGACATTTGTAGTTGTGCTGGTGCTTAAAGTTATTAATTTCTATTTTTATATGATGCTACGTGACCTTTTTATTACCACGGTTGTTTGTTACATGTACACTTGTTATTGGTGTTACATGGATATGAATATCCATGTATATCTGTATATCTAGATATCTAGTGGTGTAGGTGTGGAGATCGTTTGTGGCCCATGGATATTTTTATGGGTGGGCAATGGATAGGCTCATGGATATATTGCTATAGATTAGGTTCAGCTCTACCCTCCAAACGTGCCCCATTGCCATCCCTATGTACGTGATGTGTGGTTACATAAAAAGAAGTTTTGAGTGGGTGAGAGGCTAGAATGATCACATTCGAATATCTGAAATAAATAGAATGGGTAGGTATGGATATTTCTATGCATTAAATACTTCATACTTTCCATATGACATTAACAATCTGAGATTTATGCAATAAATGTGAATCATATACTGAGATACATATCTTTATCTTATGATTAATAATATGGTTGTATATACACATAAAAAATCTGATATTTGGGCCATTAATTGCTTGAATGACAACCATTAAACTATTGATATGCCAGAAAGCCTATAAATATAGTTGATATGCAGTATGAAAATTGACCATTTGGGGTTTCCAAAATGAAAGAAAGGAATGCTATTAGAGCACTCCTTCTACTCTCATATCTTGTTCTAGTAACCAAAGGAATAGATACAACTACAACGCAAAGGGAAAATAATAGCGAGATCCTTGCCCATCGAAAAGTTAATAAAACCATCATGGTAAGAAAAAATACTCATCAAATTATATATAGGATTGGTTTCAATGGCTAACAAGCAGATGAACATAAAAGTAGATGGAAGGTGGACATGTATATGATTGCATTGATGTGAATGTCAAACCGACTTTGGACCACCCATTGTTGAAACATCACCAGATTCAGGTAAATTACTTTCATGAAGATATGATCTACAATCATTATGTCCCTCAAATGGATGTCGATTAATGACGAAAGACAAATGAATAGTTAGTTCCCATAGATACATGAATGTTAGCTAGACATCAAATTTATGGGAATAGATCATCTATTGTGTGATGAAACTTTGTTTGAATTGTAATATTTCATAGCATGGTTTGTTCTACTCCCGGGTTCAAATCACAATGTTTATCTATTCTTTACCAGTATTTCTACAAATAATGGAAGTCAGAGTGAAATAGATAAACCTTATGATATGCGTGCTTCATTAGAAATGAATTAAACTATGCAATTTTTGTATATGTGATTGTGTGTTGCTAATATATGGGACTAATAAGGATTTAAAGTTTCATTATTAAATAGATGGAACCAAGTTCTTTACCCGTTGGACAGAGTATTAAATCTCCCGCCCTAAATGGTGTTTTACAAGCACATCTGTCTATGGTCGAATGCCCAGCGGGGATGGTTCCAATTCTACGTAATAATAGAAGGGGCCATATAGCAGCACACATTACCGAACAAGTGATTAACAAGGATGACCAACTAGAGGTGAGTTTTCATTTATTTGGTTTTGCTTGTCATAATGATCTAGTTATCGTAGTAATTGCGCAACAAACACCGAGTTTTGTGTGCCTAGAAAATGAACAATATAGTTGAATACAATCATGGCCAAATAATCTAATATAGTTCTCCAAGATAATTCCAATGCAAAGTATTTTTAATTCGAATGCTAATGTTTAATCATACAACTATTTGGCTTAGGGTGTGGAATAGTCAATTTCATGGAACGGAAATTTAGAATACACATACATGAGCGCATATTGTGTATGAACACATACACAACGATGGATCCGTGCCCCAAGCGCCCAGGGCTAGGCCCAAGGAGTTGGATTTTTTTTACTGTTACATATATGCATTGTATATTGGCCGTGTGGTTCAGCCCACTAGCCCAACATAGCCCAGGCACACAAACAATAAGCTAGCTACCTAAATCCCTTCAATCGGCAATTATGTCCCAAACTGGCTCCTACTCGGCGACCATGTGGCCCACCGTCGCCCGATGCTTTCTCAGCTACCACTACCCTCACAGCAAGCCAGCAAGACATTCCCCTTCGCTTCTACGCCCCGGTCACCGGCTCTACATTCACTCGTCTTAGATACAAAGCAGCTCCAGTGTCACATCCCGCACTAACATGCTGCCATGTTGCTGCTACGGCAGCCGTTCCAACATTAGGTAGTTTTTATTTGTATACATGGTGTGCATGTGTACTTTTTGTTATATTTTTAGGAAGGTATAAAGGCCAAACTTTCCATGTTGCCAAAAAACCTAGCCCACGGTTTACTTTAATTCTGGCTCCGTCGCTGCGCATGCACACATACACACACACAAACATAAAGGTCCTAAAATATAGAAATTTGAGTAATTAGTATTGAATTCATCACACATTGTTTTCAACAAATAGTGAGAGCAATTCTAGCAAAGTTCCCATAAGTGGATGATCACCATAATAACCACTATTATGTGGAACATCATACAAAATAACACTCCAGCAAAGTGGCCATATGCATCACTCCAAACCTAAATGTTGCAAGGAAGGGGAATTTCGTCTACTTCTCCCCCCTCTCTCTCTCTCTCTCTCTCTCTCTCTCTTTCCCATATAAATAGCACATCAGCGTGCCCCAATAGAACATGTGCCCCTTAGTTAGTTATTAATACTTTATACATACAAAAGTCATTGTGACCCATTTTCCACCCCATTATATATGAATGAAATATATTTTGCAACTTAGCAATTTAGTTCGTATCAAACTTGTCCACAAAATCAAGAACAAAGTAAAATAATTATGGAGCTACATTTTTGGTGGGTGTGTGTTTGCGCACAGCTTTCGCAACCTCCAAAAAACAATTGATGGCTCTTTAAACTGGCTTGGGGACCGTAAATATGTTGAATCTTCTAGAGTTTCTCTAAGTTGTGTGAATGTTCTTTCAATTATATGTGTAGTAGTTCCATATTTTCACAATGTTAGTCCAAGACTTTCTCAAAGCGTTTGATATGCATTGGTCTCTCTAACTCCAAGTTGACACATTAAGTTATGGTCATTGATGTTATATGGTATTGGACTTATATTGATGTGGTTATTATAGTTATCACAATGACCAACATTATTTTGCAGATGGCAGGGATTAGATATTCAGATGATTTGTATGGGGTACGAGCTACCATAACTGTGTACGAGCCAAAGGTGAAGAAAGATAGCAAGGATATTAGTCAATCAGGGATACTAATTGATATTGGACCAAAGGTTCAAAAAGGTGTAGGCACTTGTTATTCGGTAGCTCCAAACTCCACTGGCGATAGCTTGGCAAGGTTTCATGTTGTTTGGGTAATTAATAGCATTTCCTCTTTTACACATTATATTATCAAGTATAACAATTTTATAACATGAAATTAAAAAATAATCACAATTTTTGGACACGATACGATCATGAAACAATTTGCATTTGGGATTTAAATGACCATGTCCATTGCAAAGTTCACAAGTATGGTGAATAAATTTTAAATTTTCAGTACAAACATCTAGCCTTTCTTGCAACCATTTAGTTTCCAAATACTTATGCCTCTTGCAAAATCCATCTTCCCTATTTGGTGTGTACTTGCAAACTCTATGCACTCCACAAAAATTGACATGCTTATAAGAGACATTTTCATTATGACTAGTGCAATCATCATTAGTACTACGGATATTCAAGGAGTTCATACTAACAACATTACAATCATGCTCATCATTCAAAGATTTAGTGCCAAACATTTTATACACTTCTTCTCCTAGCAATTGAGCACAATTTTCCTTTCCATCATTCTCACGAAAGATATTAAAAAGATGAAGCGTATGAGGCAAACTCAATTCCATTTTTTGTTCTCTTTTATAAAATAAACTAGTGATAAAACAAGAAACAAAAAGATTCGATTGCAAGATCTAAAGATATACCTTCAAGCACTCACCTCCTCGGCAACGGCGCCAGAAAAGAGCTTGATGTCTACTACACAACCTTCTTCTTGTAGACGTTGTTGGGCCTCCAAGTGCAGAGGTTTGTAGGACAGTAGCAAATTTCCCTCAAGTGGATAACCTAAGGTTTATCAATCCGTGGGAGGCGTAGGATGAAGATGGTCTCTCTCAAACAACCCTGCAACCAAATAGCAAAGAGTCTCTTGTGTCCCCAACACACCCAATACAATGGTAAATTATATAGGTGCACTAGTTCGGTGAAGAGATGGTGATACAAGTGCAATATGGATGGTAGATATAGGTTTTTGTAATCTGAAAATATAAAAACAGCAAGGTAGCAAGTGGTAAAAGTGAGCACAAACGGTATTGCAATGCTAGGAAACAAGGCCTAGGGTTCATACTTTCCCTAGTGCAAGTTCTCTCAACAATAATAACATAATTGGATCATATAACCATCCCTCAACATGCAACAAAGAGTCACTCCAAAGTCACTGAGGGAGTCCTGGATTAGGGGGTGTTCGGGTAGATGGACTATACCTTCAGCCGGACTCCAGGACTATGAAGATACAAGATTGAAGACTTCATCCCGTGTCTGGATGGGACTTTCCTTGGCGTGGAAGGCAAGCTTGGCGATGCGGATATTCAAGATCTCCTACCATTGTAACTGACTTTGTGTAACCCTAACCCTCTCCGGTGTCTATATAAACCGGAGGGTTTTAGTCCATAGGACAACTTCATCATACAACAATCATACCATAGGCTAGCTTTTAGGGTTTAGGCTCCTTGATCTCGTGGTAGATCTACTCTTGTACTACCCATATCATCAATATTAATCAAGCAGGACGTAGGGTTTTACCTCCATCAAGAGCCCGGACCTGGGTAAAACATCGTGTTCCTTGCCTCCTGTTACCATCCGGCCTAGACGCACAGTTCGGGACCCCCTACCCGAGATCCGCCGGTTTTGACACCGAGATTGGTGCTTTCATTGAGAGTTCCTCTGTGTCGTCGCTTTTAGGCCCGATGGCTCCTTCGATCATCAACAACGATGCAGTCCAGGGTGAGACTTTTCTCCCCGAACAGATCTTCGTCTTCGGCGGCTTCGCACTGCGGGCCAATTCGCTTGGCCACCTTGAGCAGATCGAAAGCTACGCCCCTGGCCATCAGGTCAGGTTTGGAAGCCTAAACTACACGGCTGACATCCGCGGGGACTTGATCTTCGATAGATTCGAGCCACAGCCAAGCGCGCCGCACTGTCTCGATGGGCATGATATAGCTCTGCCGCCGAACAGCGCCTTGGAGGCCGCACACGCATTGGTTCCGACCATTGATTCGGAGCCTGCTGCGCCGATCGAGGATCAGTGGTTGGACGCTGCCTCAGGGGCTGCGATCTCAGAGGCGATTGAGCCGAACTCCAGCCCCGCACTCCGCATGGCCCGTGACTCTGAGGAGCCGGATTCCTCTCCGAACTCCGAGCCCCCCGCGCCCCTGCCGATCGAATCCGATTGGGCGCCGATAATGGAGTTCGCCGTCGCGGACATCTTTTAGCACTCGCCCTTCGGCGACATCCTGAATTCTCTAAAGTCTCTCTCTTTATCAGGAGAGCCCTGGCCGGACTACGGTCAGCAAGGTTGGAATACGGACGATGAAGAAATTCAAAACCCACCCACCACCCACTTCGTAGCCACTGTCGACGACTTAACCGACATGCTTGACTTCGACTCCGAAGACATCGACGGCATGGACGACAATGCAGGAGACGAACAAGAACCAGCACCTGTAGGGCGCTGGAAGGCCACCTCGTCATATGACATATATATGGTGGACACTCCAAAGGATGGAGATGGCGATGGAATAGCGGGGGACGATACCTCTAAGAAACAGCCCAAGCGCCGGCGTCAGCTGCGCCGCTCTAAATCCCGCCAAAGCAAAAACGGTGATTCCGGCACGGGAGATAATACTACTCCGGATAGCGCCGAAGAACACCCCCTCCAGCAAGATTCAGCACAGGAGGACAGAGAAGCCAGCCCTCACGAGAGGGCGGCGGACCAAGAGGTTGAGGACGATAATTATACACCTCCCTCCGAAGACGAGGCAAGGCTCGACGACGACGAGTTCATCGTGCAAGAGGATCTCGCCGAACAAGAGCGTTTTAAACACAGGCTTATGGCCACGGCAAGCAGCCTCAAGAAAAAGCAGCAACAGCTTAGAGCTGATCAGGATTTGCTAGCTGACAGATCGACTGAAGTCCTTGCGGCCGAAGAGTATGAACTCGAACGCCCCTCCAAGAGTTACCCAAAGCGCAGGCTGCTACCCCGACTAGAGGAGGAAGCACCTACATCACCAGCGCATGACATGGCTGACCGGCCACCTCGTGGCCGCGACAGAGAGGCCTCTTGGCCCTCCACTCAAGCCATGCCCCGACGCCGCGTCAAGCATACTAAGGCACGGGAAAATGCGCCCGACCTGCGCGACATACTGGAGGACAAGGCAAGGAAAACAAGATCGATCTACGGATCGCGTAGGCACCCCACGGCACGTGACGGTGATCGTCACTCCGGGTGCAATAAATCCGGCCGGGCCGAACTCAACAGACAAAGCTCCTTCGAGCTGCGTCGGGATATAGCCCAATACAGAGGCGCCGCACACCCACTATGCTTCACAGATGAAGTAATGGATCATAAAATCCCTGAGGGCTTCAAACCCGTAAACATCGAATCGTACGATGGCACAACAAATCCTGCGGTATGGATCGAGGATTATCTCCTTCATATCCACATGGCCCGCGGTGATGAGCTACACGCCATCAAATACCTCCCACTCAAACTTAAGGGACCGGCCCGGCATTGGCTTAACAGCTTGCCAGCAGACTCAATCGGTTCTTGGGAGGACCTGGAAGCCGCATTCCTTGACAACTTCCAGGGCACATATGTGTGACCACCGGACGCCGATGACCTAAGCCACATAATTCAGCAGCCAGAGGAATCGGCCAGGCAATTCTGGACACGGTTCCTAACAAAGAAAAACCAGATAGTCGACTATCCGGACGCAGAGGCCTTAGTGGCCTTCAAGCATAATATCCGTGACGAGTGGCTTGCCCGGCACCTGGGACAGGAAAAGCCGAAATCTATGGCAGCCCTCATGAAACTCATGACCCGCTTTTGCGCGGGAGAAGATAGCTGGCTAGCTCGCAACAACAATTTAACCAAGAACCCTGGTAATTTGAATACCAAGGACAAAAGCGACAGGTCGCGTCGGAACAAACAAAAGCGCCGCATTAACAGCGACAGCAACGAGGATACGACAGTTAATGCCGGATTCCGAGGCTACATATCCGGTCAACGGAAAAAGGCATTCAAAAAAAATACTCAGGGCCCGTCCAGTTTGGACCGAATACTCGACCGCTTGTGCCAGATACATGGCACCCCCGAAAAGCCAGCCAATCACACCAACAGGGACTGTCGGGTGTTTAAGCAGGCAGGCAAGTTAAGAGCCGAAAACAAAGACAAGGGGTTGCATAGCGACGACGAGGAGGAGCCCAAACCGCCGAACAACAGTGGACAAAAGGGATTTCCCCCGCAAGTGCGGACGGTGAACATGATATACGCAACCCACATCCCCAAGAGGGAGCGGAAGCGTGCGTTACGGGACGTATATGCGATAGAGCCAGTCGCCCCAAAGTTCAACCCATGGTCCTCCTGCCCGATCACCTTTGATCGAAGGGACCACCCCACTAGCATCCGCCACGGCGGCTTCGCCGCATTGGTTCTAGACCCAATCATTGACGGATTTCATCTCACAAGATTCCTCATGGATGGCGGCAGCAGCCTGAACCTGCTTTACCAGGATACAGTGCGAAAAATGGGCATAGATCCCTCGAGGATCAAGCCCACCAAAACGACCTTTAAAGGCGTCATACCAGGTGTAGAAGCCAACTGTACAGGCTCAGTCACATTGGAAGTGGTCTTCGGATCTCCGGATAACTTCCGAAGCGAGGAGTTAATCTTCGACATAGTCCCATTCCGCAGTGGCTATCACGCACTACTCGAGCGAACCGCATTCGCAAAATTCAATGCGGTACCGCACTATGCATACCTCAAGCTCAAGATGCCAGGCCCTAGAGGAGTAATCACGGTTAATGGGAACACTGAACGCTCCCTCTGAACGGAGGAGCACACGGCAGCGCTCGCAGCAGAAGTACAAGGCAGCCTCTATAGGCAGTTCTCCAGTTCGGCCTTCAAAAAGCCGGACACTGTCAAGCGCGCCCGGAGTACCCTACAACAAGACCGCCTGGCATGTTCTGAGCTAGCGTAGCAATGCGGCCCCAACCCTAGCCCTCGCGATATAGCGAAACCAATGCTTCGCGTACATAACTACGCTCTTGAAATACCATGGGCACAGGGGAAGGGGCACTATCGTGGCACGCCCGAAATACAGCTTAAACTGCACCAGGGGCTGCCGGATTCCTTTTTTTCTTTTTTTCTCTTACTCTCAGGACTCCATACTTCGGATGACCCGTTCGGCAATTCAACTGCCGCACAAACGATGCAAGATCCAGGAAAGCAGACAAGCCACGCCGCATTATGGAACTCCCAGGTGGTCTCTATTGCGAGTAGTATACCTGTTTTTTAATACAATTCCGTGGCCTGCCCCTGGCCAGGACATGTTAAATAGTCCAATTCCTTTTGCTTATCGCACTATTTGTATTGTTCCGCTTTCATAGCAGCTTTTCTATAAACAATGCATAGCTTTTTGTCAATTTTTTGCATTATCCTCTTTTTATATATATGTTTATCAATAACATGTTGCATCCGTACACTGTGGTACTGCAAAAATAAGCCAGGGGCTTCAGTACCCATCAATATGGCGTGAGAAGTCCGTACACTTTCACAAGTGCGGCACCCTGAACTTATAGCACTATATGCATCGGCTCCGAATCATGATTTGGGTCAATAGTTGGGTTTGCCCGGCTCCTATGTTTTGGTGCCTTACGTTCCACTATATCGGCTAAGGTAGCACTAGGAGAACTACTGTGATTGTGCCCCAGTTGAGCTGGGCTGAGCACCTCAGTAGAGAAAGCTAAAACTGACTATCATGATGAGGCGAGAGACCGGTCGCTGTTCGAGAGGTTTTTCGAGTCCTTAAAGACTTATGCCGCTTCGAGCGAGGAACCGGCTTTGTCCGGCCAAGGCGTGGATAGCGCCCCGAACTCGGTCTTCCAAATACTAGGGGCTTCGCCGAAATCTAAAATTATAGAGTTCTATGGCTAAGTGAGAGTGTTCAAGCATTATAGTCTGATTGCCTTGTTCGTTGTGCTGAGCGCCTCCCTCGACGGACCCAATCATGGGAAAAAGAGCGCTCAGGTTTATCCCGAACACCCCAGCACTAGTGGCATGGGGGCAGAAGCCGACGACTGGCCATCTCTCAATTTTTTGATAAACAGCCGCACAGAAAGTAATATTTTAAATTCAAGCATTGCTTAGCGCATATGAACAAGTTTTCAGCGCACAGGATAACACGAGCGAGTTCATTCAAAAATTACATCCTTGGTGCATTCATCCACCATAAGGTGGGCACCGGCCAGAACATCCTTGTAATAGTTCTCGGGCTTGCGATGCTTCTTCCCCGGCGGCGGCCCGTCCCTCACAAGCTTCTCACCGTCCAGCTTACCCCAGTGCACCTTTGCACGGGCAAGGGCCCTACGGGCACCTTCGATGCAGACGGAGCGCTTGATGACCTCGAGCCTTGGACAAGCCTCCACCAGCCGCTGCACCAGTCCGAAGTAGCTCCCAGGCAGAGCCTCTCTAGGCCACAACCGAACTATGAAGCCCTTCAGGGCCTGTTCGGCCGCCTTGTGGAGCTCGACCAGCTGCTTCTGCTAGTCGCTCAAGGGCACAGGGTGTCCGGCCTCCGCGTACTGAGACCAGAACACCTTCTCCATCGAGCTTCCTTCCTCGGCTCGGTAGAATGCGGCAGCATCAGATACGCTGCGGGGAAGATCTGCGAATGCCCCTGGAGAGCTCCAGATTCGGGTAAGTAACAAGTAGTTTACTTTTACATGTCTGCTTTGCATAGAGAATGCCTTACCCGCCGCTATCTTTTTCACCGCATCCAATTCCTGGAGGGCCTTTTGGGCTTCGGCCTTGGCAGATTTGGCAGTTTTAAGGGCCGCAGCAAGCTCGGACGCTCGCGTCTTCGAGTCGAGCTCCAAACTCTCATGTTTTTTCATGAGAGCCTGAAGCTCTTGCTGCACCTCGCCGACCTGCGCCTCAAATTTCTCCCGCTCGGTGCGCTCCGTGGCCGCTCTCTTCTTGGCCTCGGACAGCGCCTTCTTGAGGGTCGCCACCTCAGTTGTGGCCCCTACAATAAGCAGTATACTCCTGTCATTTTTTGCAATTGCGTCTTCTTATAGGCATTTTTTCTATAAGGTATCTCTTACCTTCTTTCTCCTCGAGCTGTCGTTTGGCAAGGCCGAGCTCTTGCTCGGTCCGCTCGAGGCCCTGCTTCAGGGCACCCACCTCCGCAGTCAGTGCGGCGGTGGCCAGCAGTGAAGCCTGCATATGTATATTGACTCCTTTTTAGTTAGACTCCTGTGATATTTAATAGATCCTCTATTTGGCTTTTCTTTCCGAACGCCAAACAGAGCATCAGGGGCTACTGTCTATGCGGTAATATTTTTACATATTTCTACTTACCTCAAAGCCTGTTAGAAGGCTAGTACAAGCTTCAGTAAGTCCGCTTTGGGCGGACCGAACCTTCTGGACCACCGTACTCATGATGGCACGGTGCTTCTCGTCGATGGAGGCGCCCTTAAGCACCTCCAGCAGATTGTCCGGCGCCTCCGGTTGGACGGAGGACGCCGGCTCAATAGGCTTGCTCCTCTTGGCAGGAGTTCGCCTCCCGCGGTCCGGAACCGTTGATGATTCCGGCGGGGTGTCTGGCTTAAAGCCGGACTTGGATCCCTGGGGGGTCTTGTCCCCTTTAGTCCTGGAGTCCGGGAGGTCGCCTCGCGGCTCCTCCTGGACCACCTCCTCTTGCCCCGGAGCTTGTCGCGACGCCACTTCGGCGTCATCCGCAGCACAGGGGGAGGCAGCGGGCGGAACTGAATTCACGTCCGATGATTCCAGGGAGCCGCTCGGCGACTCGTCGAGCCCGTCCTTGGGCGGGCTGCATGATTATATTCGACATTAGGGAAAGCTGCGCAACAAAAGGAATATCATGAGTTACTCTAGTATCCGAACACTTACTATTTCGCCGGACGCTTGGCCCTGTCCGGCCACTCCTCTTCGTCCTCGTCGGCATCGGGGGCGTAGTCCGGCGGAGGGGTTTTCCTCTTCTTGGACCCTTCGGCCTCCCCTACTAGGGCGGCCTTCCTCTTCTTTCCTCCCCCCCCCCCCCCCCCCCGCTGGAGGGGGAGAGGTCTCTTCTTCCTCCTCCTCGTCTTCACGGGAGGAGTGCGTCTCGGACTCATCAGACGACGAGTCCGACACCACCATATGCCGGGAACTCTTTCGAGTCCCCGTGGCCCTCTTCTTCTTGGCCTTCTTCTCCGGCACCACATAAGGTGCCGGAACCAGCAGCTTCACTAGGAGAGCAGGGGCTGGGTCTTCGGGCAAGGGAGCTGGACAGTTAATCAGTCCGGACTTCGCCTGCCAATCCTGTGAAAGGTGAGGGAGTTTAGATCCCGCATAGAGTCAAACTATGAAGAAAACTTAACATCCTGTAAAAGATGAAAATATTTTACCTCGCCAGCAGGACGCAGCGAGCTGAATCCGCGGTCTTCGGGGGCGGATGTGGGAGCCTCGGCGCCTTTGGTTAGCCCCTTCCAGACATCTTCGTACATCGTGTCGAAGAGCCTGCTCAGAGTTCGGTGTTGCGCCGGGTTGAACTCCCACAAATTGAAGTCCCGTTCTTGACACGGAAGGATCCGGCGGACGAGCATGACCTGGACTACGTTGACAAGCTTGAGCTGCTTGTTCACCAGGGACTGGATGCATTTTTGCAGTCCGGTCACCTCTTCTTCGTCGCCCCACGACAAGCCCGTCTCCTTCCAGGACGTGAGCCGCGTAGGGGGTCCGGATCGGAATTCAGGGGCTGCGATCCACTTCGGATCGCATGGCTCGGTGATGTAAAACCACCCTGACTTCCACCCCCTCAAGGTCTCCACAAAGGAGCCCTCAAGCCATAGGACGTTGGCTATTTTGCCCGCCATGGCACCTCCGCACTCCGCCTGGTTGCCGCGCACCACCTTTGCCTTGACATTGAAAGTCTTGAGCCAGAGGCCGAAATGGGGGCGGATGCAGAGGAAAGCCTCGCACACGACGATAAACGCCGAGATATTGAGGATGAAGTTCGGGGCCAGATCGTGGAAATCTAGGCCATAGTAGAACATGAGCCCGCGGACAAATGAGTGGAGAGGAAAACCCAGTCCGCGGAGGAAGTGGGGAAGAAATACTACCCTCTCATGGGGCCTCGGGGTGGGGAGAAGCTGCCCCTCCTCAGGAAGCCGGTGCGCGATGTCTTTGGACAGGTATCCGGCCTTCCTTAGCCTTTTTACATGGCCCTCCGTGACGGAGGAGACCATCCACTTGCCTCCCGCTCCGGACATTGTTGGAGAAGGTTGAGGTAGGAAGTGCGGGCTTGGGCGCTAGAGCTCGGGTGCGCAGAAGATGGGTAGGCAAAGGAGGAAGAAGGCGTAGGTCAAAAGGTGGATCCTTATCCCCTTATATGAGCGGATGCGACTATGCATCCCCACCAGCCTAGTAAAACTCGCTTGCCTCCCAAGCGCCGTGATAAATGGCGCGGTTGGGTTACCCACGTCCGTATTGGTGAGAATCCCGTAAATGGAGGACACGATCTCTACTTTGACAAGACGTGCCAAGGAAACCGCCTCGCAAAACACGCTGAGGTGGAAAAGTGAAAACGATTCGAATAAAGGCTTGGTCGTAGTGTGATGTCACGCTGCGGAATACGTCAGCAGATTAGATTTGTGTTAATATTATTCTCTTTGTGGCAATACGTGGAAACTTATTTTGCAGAGCCAGACACTACTCTTGGTGTTTACAAACTTTTATGAAGAATTTGGAGGAGGAACCCGCCTTGCAATGCCGAAGACAATCTACGCGCTGGACTCGTCGTCATTGAAGCCTGGTTCAGGGGCTACTGAGGGAGTCCTGGATTAGGGGGTGTTCGGGTAGCCGGACTATACCTTCAGCCGGACTCCAGGACTATGAAGATACAAGATTGAAGACTTCGTCCCGTGTCCGGATGGTACTTTCCTTGGCGTGGAAGGAAAGCTTGGCGATGCGGATATTCAAGATCTCCTACCATTGTAACCGACTTTGTGTAACCCTAACCCTCTCCGGTGTCTATATAAACCGGAGGGTTTTAGTCCGTAGGACAACTTCATCATACAACAATCATACCATAGGCTAGCTTTTAGGGTTTAGCCTCCTTGATCTCGTGGTAGATCTACTCTTGTACTACCCATATTATCAATATTAATCAAGCAGGGCGTAGGGTTTTACCTCCATCAAGAGGGCCCGAACCTGGGTAAAACATCGTGTTCCTTGCCTCCTGTTACCATCCGGCCTAGACGCATAGTTCGGGACCCCCTACCCGAGATCCGCCGGTTTTGACACCGACAGTCACTAATAGCGGAGAACAAACGAAGAGATTATGGTAGGGTACGAAACCACATCAAAGTTATCCTTTCTGATCGATCTATTCAAGAGTCCGTAGTAAAATAACATGAAGATATTCTTTCCGTTCAATCTATCATAGAGTTCGTACTATAATAACACCTTAAGACACAAATCAACCAAAACCCTAATGTCACCTAGGTACTCCAATGTCACCTCAAGTATCCGTGGGTATGATTATATGATATGCATCACACAATATCAGATTCATCCCAACCAACACCAAGAACTTCAAATAGTGCCCCAAAGTTTCTACCGGAGAGTCAAGACGAAAACGTGTCCCAAGCCCTATGCATAAGTTCATGAGGTCACGGAACTCGCAAGTTGATCACCAAAACATACATCAAGTGGATCACATGATATCCCATTGTCACCACAGATAAGCACATGCAAGACATACATCAAGTGTTCTCAAATCCTTAAAGACTCAATCCGATAAGATAACTTCAAAGGGAAAACTCGATCCATCACAAGAGAGTAGAGGGGGAGAAACATCATAAGATCCAACTATAATAGCAAAGCTCGCGATACATCAACATCGTACCACCTCAAGAACACGAGAGAGAGAGAGAGAGAGAGAGAGAGAGATCAAACACATAGCTACTGGTACATACCCTCAGCCCCGAGGGTGAACTACTCCCTCCTCGTCATGGAGAGTGCCGGGATGATGAAGATGGCCACCGGAGAGGGATTCCCCCCCTCCAGCAGGGTGCCGGAACGGGTCTAGATTGGTTTTCAGTGGCTACGGAGGCTTCTGGCGGCGGAACTCCCGATCTATTCTGCTCCTCGATATTTTTAGGGTATATGGACATATATAGAAGAAAGAAGTCGGTCAGGGGAGCCACGAGGGGCCCACGAGGGTGGGGGCGCTCCCAGGGGGTAGGCGCGCCTCCCTACCTCGTGGCCACCTTGAAGCTTCCTTGACGTCTACTCTAAGTCTCCTGGATTGCTTCCGTTCTAAAAATAACTCTCCTGAAGGTTTCATTCCGTTTGGACTCCGTTTGATATTCCTTTTCTTCGAAACACTAAAATAGGCAAGAAAACAGCAATTTGGGCTGGGCCTCCGGTTAATAGGTTAGTCCCAAAAATAATATAAAAGTGTATAATAAAGCCCATAAACATCCAAAACAAATAATATAATAGCATGGAACTGATAACCCACAAGTATAGGGGATCACAACAGTTTTCGAGGGTAGAGTATTCAACCCAAATTTATTGATTCGACATAAGGGGAGCCAAAAAATATTCTCAAGTATTAGCAGCTGAGTTGTCAATTCAACCATACCTGGAAACTTAATATCTGCAGCAAAGTGTTTAATAGCAAAGTAATATGATAGTACTGGTAACGGTGGCAAAAGGTAATGATAGCAAAAGTAATGTTTTTGGTATTTTGTAGTGATGATAGCAATAGCAACGGAAAAGTAAATAAGCGAAGAACAATATATGGAAAGCTCATAGGCAATGGATCGGTGATGGAGAATTATGCCGAATGCGGTTCATCATGTAACAGTCATAACCTAGGGTGACACAGAACTAGCTCCAGTTCATTGATATAATGTAGGCATGTATTCCGAATATATGCATACGTGCTTATGGAAAAGAACTTGCATGACATCTATTGTCCTACCCTCCCGTGGCAGCGGGGTCCTTACGAAAACTAAGGGATATTAAGGCCTCCTTTTAATAGAGTACCGGAAGAAAGCATTAACACATAGTGAATACATGAACTCCTCAAACTACGGTCATCACTGGTAAGTATCCCGATTATTGTCACTACGGGGTTAACGGATCATAACACATAATAGGTGACTGTAGACTTGCAAGATAGGATCAAGAACTCTCATATATTGATGAAAACATAATAGGTTCAGATCTAAAATCATGGCACTCGGGCCGTAGTGACAAGCATTAAGCATAACAAAGTCATAGCAACATCAATCTCAGAACATAGTGGATACTAGGGATCAAACCCTAACAAAACTAACTCGATTACATGATAGATCCCATCCAACCCATCAACGTCCAGCAAGCCTACGATGGAATTACTCACGCACGGTGGTGAGCATCATGAAATTGGTGATGGAGGATGGTTGATGACGACGATGGCGACGGATTCCCCTCTCCGGAGCCCCGAACGGACTCCAGATCAGCCCTCCCGAGAGGTTTTAGGGCTTGGCGGCGGCTCCATATCGTAAAACGCGATGGTTTTTCTTCTCTTTGATTTTTTTTCTCCCCGAAACCAAATATATAGAGTTGGAGTTGGAGTTGGAGTCGGAGGAGCTCCAGGGGGCCCATGAGGTAGGGGGCGCGCCCTAGGGGGGAGGCGCGCCCCCCACCCTCGTGGATAGGTGGTGGGCCCCCTGGCCTTCATCTTTTGCAAGGATTTTTTATTATTTCCGAAAAGTTGTTCCGTGAAGTTTCAGGTCATTCCGAGAACTTTTGTTTCTGCACATAAATAACACCATGGTAATTCTGCTGAAAACGGCGTCAGTCCGGGTTAGTTCCATTCAAATCATGCAAGTTAGAGTCCAAAACAAGGGCAAAAGTGTTTGGAAAAGTAGATAAGACGGAGACGTATCGACTCCCCCAAGCTTAAACCTTTGCTTGTCCTCAAGCAATTCAGTTGACAAACTGAAAGTGATAAAGAAAAACTTTTACAAACTCTGTTTGCTCTTGTTGTTGTAAATATGTAAAGCCGGCATTCAAGTTTTCAGCAAATATTATAACTAACCACATTCACAATAACGCTTAGGTCTCAAGTTTACTCATATCAATGGCATAATCAACTAGCGAGCAATAATAATAAATCTCGGATGACAACACTTTCTCAAAACAATCATAATATGATATAACAAGATGGTATCTCGCTAGCCCTTTCTGAGACTGCAAAACATAAATGCAGAGCACCTTTAAAGATCAAGGACTGACTAGACATTGTAATTCATGGTAAAAAAGATCCAGTCAAGTCATACCAATGTAAACTAACAATAATGAATGCAAATGACAGCGGTGCTCTCCAACTGGTGCTTTTTAATAAGAGGATGATGACTCAACATAAAAGTAAATAGATAGGCCCTTCGCAGAGGGAAGCAAGGATTTGTAGAGGTGCCAGAGCTCGGTTTTGAAATAGAGTTGAATAATATTTTGAGAGGTATACTTTCATTGTCAACATAACAACCAAGAGATGGCGATATCTTCCATGCTACACACATTATAGGCGGTTCCCAAACAGAATGGTAAAGTTTTTATACTCCCCCTTCCACCAACAAGCATCAATCCATGGCTTGCTCGAAACAACGAGTTCCTCCAACTAACAAGAGTCCCAGGGGGAGTTTTGTTTGCAATTATTTTGATTTAGTTTGCATAAAGCATGGGACTGGGCATCCCGGTGACTAGCCACTTTCTCGTGAGTGAGGAGCGGAGTCCATTCCTCTTGAGAATAACCCGCCTAACATGGAAGATACGGACAGCCCTAGTTGATACATGAGCTATTCGAGCATACAAAACATGATATTTATTTGAAGGTTTAGAGTTTGGCACATACAAATTTACTTGGAACGGCAGGTAGATACCATATATAGGAAGGTATGGTGGACTCATATGGAATAACTTTGGGGTTTAAGGGATTGGATGCACAAGCAGTATTCCCGCTTAGTACAGGTGAAGGCTAGCAAAAGACTGGGAAGCGACCAGCTAGAGAGCGACAACAGTCATGAACATGCATTAAAATTAATCAACATCGAATGCAAGCATGAGTAGGATATAATCCACCATGAACATAAATATCGTGAAGGCTATGTTGATTTTGTTTCAACTACATGCGTGAACATGCACCAAGTCAAGTCACTTAAATCATTCAGAGGAGGATACCACCCTATCATACCACATCATAACCATTTTAATAGCATGTTGGCACGCAAGGTAAACCATTATAAGCTCCCAGCTGATCAAGCATGGCACAAGAAACTATGATCTCTAGTTGTCATTGCAAACATGTTTATTCATAATAGGCTGAATCAGGAACGATGAACTAATCATATTTACAAAAACAAAAGAGATCGAGTTCATACCAGCTTTTCTCATCTCAGTCAATCCATCATATATCGTCATAATTGCCTTTCACTTGCACGACCGAACGATGTGAATAATAATAATAGTGCGAGTGCATTGGACTAAGTTGGAATCTGCAAGCATTCAATAAACAGGAGAAGACAAGGAAATATGGGCTCTTTTGTCAGATCAACAATTATGCATATAAGAGCCACTACAACAATTTAATTATGGTCTTCTCCTATCGACCCCCAAAGAAAAGAAAAGATATAAAACTATTTACACGGGAAAGCTCCCAACAAGAAAAAGAAGAACATGAAATATTTTTGGGTTTTCTTTTTAATTACTACTACAAGCATGGAAAATAAACTAATTAAAAGCTACAACTAATTTTTTTGGTTTTTCTTAAGGTTTATTAAACACACAAGAAGAAAGCATAAAAAGGGAAGTAAACTAGCATGGATGATACAATGAAAAAGTATGAGCACCGACATCTAGCAATGAGTGTGTGAACATGAATGTAATGTCGGTAGAAAATACGTACTCCCCCAAGCTTAGGCTTTTGGCCTAAGTTGGTCTATGGCCGCGGCTGGCCTGGCGGATATCCATAATAATAGTTAGGGTCGTACTATGATGCAGCGGCTATCGTCTCCTGGGCTGCAGCGTGGCGACAAACGGCCTCCGCTCTCCTCTCATACTCATCTGCCTCCTCTCTAGTAATAACATATCTTCTTTTTGCCTGATAATCAAAGAAGGCAGGAGCAGGGAGAGTAATACAGACAGCACGCCGTCTGTCAAAGATTAGTCGATACTGGAGAGGTGATTCATTCCTCTCGACAAACTGGTGGTGAACCATAACTTTAAAATCTAAATAAGCTGGAGGCAACTCAATATCATCCTCGCATATGGCTATACCAAGAAAATTAGCAATGCGGGTTGCATAAATTCCACCAAAGAAATCTCCATTAAATCTATTAAGATGCAACCTATGTGCAATAATGGCTCCCAAATTATAAGATTTGTCTCCTAACACAGCACTCCTAAGAATACTGAGGTCAGGAACACACATATGACATGCTTCATCTTTACCATTTATACATCTACCTATGAAGAGAGCAAAATAATGTATAGCGGGAAAATGAATGCTCCCTATGGTAGCTTGTGTTATATCTCTATAGATTCCCCCACAGTTATACTAGCAAGAAAATCTCTAAATTCAGATTTGCGAGGATCTCTGATACTACCCCATTGTGGAAGTTTGCAAGCAGTGGTAAAATCCTCTAAGTCCATAGTGCAAGAATTTTCATAAAGATCAAACAGGACAGATGGAGAATTACGTGAAGATGAAAATTCAAACCTCCTCACAAAGGAACTAGTGAGATGGTGATACTAGCTGCACTTCTCTTCCTCGAAGCTCACAAGATCAGTGTTACGCAAATATGCGTTAAATTCTTCCTTAATTCCTGCTTGATCCATAAATTTTTCCGAAGGCCATTCACAAGGACGCACTGGAGCGTTTCTTGGTGGCTCTTCATCAGCATCACGCATTGCAAGCCTGTGTCCTTGCTTCCTTGAAGAACCACCTTGGAACATTTTCCTAAGCATATTTCTTCCTCTGAAAAATTCTGAAATTTTTTACTAACTTCAAAATAAAAGTGAACCAAACTCAATAATATTGATAGCAACTACTCCTACAAGTGCCTAGAGCCTATATCATGCATCAAAACTACTTGGAACCATATAAATTTGACATGCAAGCTCAAGAACATGGTCACCTAGGCAACACAAATTTGCAATGAATAAAGCACTAGAACAAAAACTAATTGGACAAATGGAGGGGTCACATACCAAGGAACAATCTCCCCAAGCAGTTTTGTGAGAGGTGCTTTGAGCAAGGAGATCGAAAATGGCAGCAAAATGAGCTAGAACTCGTGCTTGAGCTGGATATTTGTGTTTGTGGGAGGAAGGAGTGTGTGGGTGAAAGGATAGGTGGAGGAGGGCCACCGTGGGCCCACGAGGCAGGGGGCGCGCCCTCAACCCTTGTGGCCAGGTGGATGACCCCCCTGTTGTGTTCTTAGTGCCAAATATTCTCAAATATTCTAGAAAAAATCATATTTAAATTTCAGGGCATTTGGAGAACTTCTATTTTCGGGGTATTTTTATATTGCACGGATAATCAGATAACAAACAGAAAAATACTTATTTTTATTTTATTTAATATAAATAACAGAAAGTAAAAGTGGGGTACAGAAGGTTGTGCCTTCTTGTTTCATCCATCTCATGCTCATCAAAAAGAATCCACTAACAAGGTTGATCAGGTCTTGTTAACAAACTCATTTCGAATAACATGGAACCGGAGAAATTTCGAATAACACTATGTTACCTCAACGGGGATATGCACATCCCCAATAATAAGAATATCATATTTCTTCTTGACAGTAGGAAGAGGAAATTCAAAACCTCCAAATATAATCGATGGAATTTTTCCAATAGAGTTGATACTATGAACTTCAGGTTTTGTTTCCTCGGAAAGTGTACCGTATGCTCATTACCATAAACATGAAAAGTGACATTGCCTTTAGTGCAATCAATAACAGCCCCTGCAGTGTTCAAGAAAGGTCTTCCAAGAATAATAGACATACTATCGTCCTCGGGAATATCAAGAGTAACAAAGTCCGTTAAAATAGTAACGTTTGCAACTACAACAGGCACATTCTCACAAATACCGACAGGTATAGCAGTTGATTTATTGGCCATTTGCAAAGATATTTCAGCAGGTGTCAACTTATTCAAATCAAGTCTATGATATAAAGAGAGGGGGATAACACTAACACCGGCTCCAAGATCACATAAAGCAGTTTTAACTTAGTTTCTTTTAATGGAGCATGGTATAGTGGGTACTCCTGGATCTCCAAGTTTCTTTGGTATTCCACCCTCAAAAGTATAATTAGCAAGCATGGTGGAAATTTCAGCTTCCGGTATCTTTCTTTTATTAGTAACAATATATTTCATATACTTAGCATAAGGATTCATTTTGAGCATATTAGTTAATCGCATACGCAAAAAGATAGGTCTAATCATTTCAGCAAAGCGCTCAAAATCCTCATGATCCTTTTTCTTGGATGGTTTGGGATGAAAAGGCATGGGTTTTTGAACCCATGGTTCTCTTTCTTTACCATGTTTCCTATCAACAAAGTCTTTCTTATCATAACGTTGATTCTTTGATTGTGGGTTATCAAGATCAACAGCAGGTTCAATTTCTATATCATTATCATTACTAGGTTGAGCATTATCATGAACATTATCATTAACATTATCACTAGTTTCAGGTTCATTACCAGATTGTGTTTCAGCATCAGAAATAGAATTATCATTTGGATTCTCAGGTGTTTCAGTGATAGGTTTACTAGAACCATGCAAAGTCCTATCATTTTTCTTTTTCTTCCTTTTAGAAGGACTAGGTGCATCTACATTATTTCTCTGAGAATCTTGCTCAATTCTCTTAGGGTGGCCTTCCGGATATAAAGGTTCCTGAGTCATTTTACCACCTCTAGTCATAACTCTAACAACATTATCATTATTCTTACTATTCAATTCATTGAGCAAATCATTTTGAGCTTTAAGTACTTGTTCTACTTGAGTGGTAACCATAGAAGCATGTTTACTAATAAGTTTAAGTTCACCTTTGACATTAGCCATATAATCACCCAAGTGTTCAAGCATATTTGAATTGTATTTCAATTGTCTACCAAAATAGGGATTAAAATCTTCTTGCTTAGCCATAAATTTATCAAACTCATCTAAGCATGGGCTAGCAAACTTAGTAAATGGGATTTCAGCTTTATCATATCTATAGAGAGAATTTACCTTCACTACCCGTGCTGGGTTATCAAGACCATGAGTTTCTTCAATAGGTAATGGATTAAGATCATATGTTTCTTCAACGGGCGGTAAATTAAGACCATGTATTTCTTCAATAGGAGGTAAATTCTTAATATCTTCAGCTTTAATACCTTTTTCTTTCATAGATTTCTTTGCCTCTTGCATATCTTCAGGACTGAGAAATAGAATAACTCTCTTCTTCGGAGTTGGTTTAGGAATAGGCTCAGGAACTGGCTCAGGAGGTGTCCAATTATTTTCATTTGTCAGCATATTATTCAATAAAATTTCAGCTTCATCCGATGTTCTTTCCTTGAAAACAGAACCAACACAACTATCCAGGTAATCTCTGGAAGCATCGTTTAGTCCATTATAAAAGATATCAAGTATTTCATTTTTCTTAAGAGGATGATCAGGCAAAGCATTAAGTAACTTGAGAAGCCTCCCCAAGCTTGTGGGAGACTCTCTTCTTCAATTTGCACAAAATTATATATATCCCTTAAAGCAGCTTGTTTCTTATGAGCAGGGAAATATTTAGCAGAGAAGTAATAAATCATATCCTGGGGACTACGCACACAACCAGGATCAAGAGAATTAAACCATATCTTAGCATCACCCTTTAATGAGGACGGAAATATTTTAAGGATATAAAAGTAACGAGTTCTCTCATCATTAGTGAACAGGGTAGCTATATCATTTAATTTAGTAAGATGTGCCACAATAGTTTCAGATTCATAGCCATGAAAAGGATCAAATTCAACCAAAGTAATTATATCAGGATCAACAGAGAATTCATAATCCTTTTCGGTAACACAAATAGGTGAAGTAGCAAAAGCAGGGTCAGGTTTCATTCTAGCATTTAGAGATTGCTGATTCCATTTAGCTAATAACCTCTTGAGTTCGTATCTATCTTTGCAAGCTAAAAGAGCTAAAGAAGCTTATTTATCAAAAACATAACCCTCAGGAATAACAGGTAAGTCTTCATCATCAACTTCATCAGTATTATCAGATTCAATATTTCCATTCTCTCTAGCCCTAGCAAGTTGTTCATCAAGAAATTCACTAAGTGGCACAGTAGTATCAAGCATAGAAGTAGTTTCATCATAAGCATCATGCATAGCAGAAGTGGCATCATCAATAACATGCGACATATCAGAACGAATAACAGAAGCAGGTTTAGGTGTCGCAAGCTTACTCATAACAGAAGGTGAATCAAGTGCAGAGCTAGATGGCAGTTCCTTACCTCCCCTCGTAGTTGACGGATAAATCTTGCTTTTTGGATCTCTCAAGTTCTTCATAATGATAAGCAGATATAAATCCTAAGTGACTCAAAGAATAGAGCTATGCTCCCCGGCAACGGCGCCAACAAATAGTCTTGATAACCCACAAGTATAGGGGATCGCAACAGTTTTTGAGGGTAGAGTATTCAACCCAAATTTATTGATTCGACACAAGGGGAGCCAAAGAATATTCTCAAGTATTAGCAGTTGAGTTGTCAATTCAACCACACCTGGAAACTTAATATCTGCAGCAAAGTGTTTAGTAGCAAAGTACTATGATAGTAGTGGTAACGGTGGCAAAAGGTAATGATAGCAAAAGTAATGTTTTTGGTATTTTGTAGTGATGATAGCAATAGCAACGGAAAAGTAAATAAGCAAAGAACAATATATGGAAAGCTCGTAGGCAATGGATCAGTGATGGAGAATTATGTCGGATGTGGTTCATCATGTAACAGTCATAACCTAGGGCGACACAGAACTAGCTCCAGTTCATTGATATAATGTAGGCATGTATTCTGAATATAGTCATACGTGCTTATGAAAAAGAACTTGCATGACATCTTTTGTCCTACCCTCCTGTGGCAGCGGGGTCCTTACGGAAACTAAGGGATATTAAGGCCTCCTTTTAATAGAGTACTGGAACAAAGCATTACCACATAGTGAATACATGAACTCCTCAAACTACGGTCATCACCGGTAAGTATCCCGATTATTGTCACTTCGGGGTTAACGGATCATAACACATAATAGGTGACTATAGACTTGCAAGATAGGATCAAGAACTCTCATATATTGATGAAAACATAATAGGTTCAGATCTGAAATCATGGCACTCGGGCCCTAGTGACAAGCATTAAGCATAGCAAAGTCATAGCAACATCAATCTTGGAACATAGTGGATACTAGGGATCAAACTCTAACAAAACTAACTCGATTACATGATAGATCCCATCCAACCCATCACCGTTCAGCAAGCCTACGATGGAATTACTCACGCACGGCAGTGAGCATCATGAAATTGGTGATGAAGGATGGTTGATTGTAACATCCCAAATTTTCAATTTGGAATGTTATACATAGATCATTCTTGCATATCATATTTTATTGCATTTTGTCTCGCGATCCTCGAAATCCTAAGCAACTCAAGGACCCTCGGAGAGAGTTGGGGATTTCCCTAGTTTTCAAATTTGATTTTTGTCAAATTTTGAAACGAGGATTTTGGTTTTAATTATTTTTCTCTCTGGAAATATTTTATATTAAAATATATGAGAGAAGATAATATGACTTCTCCAAAATAAATGAAATATTGGAGGAAAAATATTAAAATCAATATTTGTTCTATTTTGTATTTTATTTGCAATTTTGTTTGCATTAGAAAAAATTGCACGTTTTTAAAATTGCATTTTAGGGCCAAGAAAATGTTCATATCATTATAAATATTTTATTTAGACAGATAAAATTTGTTTTGGCATTTTTAGAATCTTATTTTAATTTCTAGGATTTTTTAGTTTCGGCGGAATTATTTAAAAAAACGCCAGGGCTAACTGGGCCGAAGGCCAGCCGCCAGGCCCACCTCCCCGCGCCGCCGTCTCCTAGCGGGAGACCGCCACCGCGCCGCCCGAACCGGAGTCCGGCTCGGACTCCCCTTCCCCCGCGTCGTGCCCCTTCCCCAAGCCGACCCCCCTCCTTAAAAGTCACGCCCCGCCACCCCTTGGAGCCGCCCACCCCACCGTCACGAGCCACCGACCCCGCCGCTGCAAGCCGCCGCGCCGCCGTCGCCTGCTGCCGCGCCGCCCCACCGCCCTTTGCCCGCTGCCGTGTCGCCCCTCGCCGGAGCCGCCCCACCACCCTTTGCCCGCGCCGCCGCCGCCCCGCGCTGCCCGCCACTCGCCGGAGCCGCCGCCGTGCCGGACCTCGCCGGAGGTATAGCGCCATTCTTTTTTTTAGAAAACCGGTTCGGTTTTTATTAAAAAACCCTAGCTTGTCTTTTTTCGGTTCGCCAATTTTTTCCCGGTTTTTCTTTTTAGCGGACATTCGTCCGTACGTTCGTTCGTTTTAACGAACGGTTTTCGCTCATTAGTTCCAGATGAAGAATGCTCGTTCGTTAGCCTGTTCATCAGTTTTCTTTTATCGGATTATTCCGCGATTATTTCTGATCGCGATTTCTGATCCGATTTTCGTTCTAGTTTATCTTTTCGCTCGTTAGTCGGAATCAAGCGATTCAAGCGCCTAGATCTTCTTCTCAAGACCCTCTTTCCGTTTAACCAACTTGCACAAGTTGTTTCTACTATAAAATTTGGCCTAGGTCTAGATTAGTAAACTGATCTTGTTTCTTTCGCCGTTTGAGTTTCGTTGCTCCGTTCGATTTAATTCTTTTTGCAAACCGGAGTTCTTAAGTTGAACTTTCTGGTTAGATCTTCTTATTTTAGATTTACCCATGTTTCTTAGCTTGATTTCTTATGTAAGTTATTGTTTGTTTGCAATAGAATTCCCGGAGAGCGAAGCGTGTTATTTGGAGTCTCTAGGTTACGCGGATCGTCAGCAAGGCAAGTAACACTTTGATCATACCCCTTTATCACCCAGTTTTATGCATTAGTACCAATCCTCAAATATTGCATGGTTAGGATGTCATTTAACATGTGGGTTGGGAAGTAGTTGATGAGGTAGAACCTATTACCCTATTACATTCAAACCCTTGGGAGTTACTTCTACGTGTTGCTTATATTGCTATGCTATGCTCGTAGACGAGGTTTGGGTGAGTGAAATCCATGACAGATGTGAGATTTACAATTAATGGTTCAACTTAAGGTGGCAACTTAAATACACATCTGGGTGGATTGAGACACCTGGAGTACCCAGTGTTTCCTGTATTTTTGGAAATCCCGGAGTACCCGTGTGATCTTCCTATGGACTGCCACCCAGGCTCAAAGGGAACTGAGATTATTCATGCTAAAAACTTCCGTGTGCAGCCACAAGCTATTATGGGCTCTAGCATAGCTGAGTAAGTTACGTGAAGCTTTTGAAGAGGTGGATCAACAGGTAGTGGGATTGTAGGTTTGGTATGGTCTGCCCAGCGTAGAGAGTTAATGTTTATGAAAGACTGTGTCTCGGTCATCCGTTTCTCAAACACCCTATAGTGCGAGAAAACCAACGAAGGAGATCGAGTCCTGTGGGGAAAAGTGTGCAAACCTCTGCAGAGTGTATAAACTAATCATGGTTAGCCGTGTCCCTGGTTATGGACAATCTTGAGTATCTAGTACTTGGAGTATCTTAAGTATCTCATCACTCTAAATTAATATTGTTGGGTTGATAATTACTTTAATTGGGATTGAGTTGGAGGAACCTGCTCAATGATGTTTTAACTACCATGATAGTTAAATTAAAATCTATTCCTTTGTTGTAGGGAAAAATTGGCTTTATGCAAAACTGTAACCATAGAGCTTTCCAGCAGCCAAATATGCATGTGGTGATAGCATTATTTTGTTCTTGCTCTACTGTGTTATTTTTCCAGCATATTCCATGTGCTGACCCGTTTTCGGGTTGCAACATATTATGTTGCAGACTTTTCAGACGAGGAGTAAGGTTCGTTAGGTCATGGCCGTGCAGCTCAGCAATGCTGTTGGAGTTGATGGACTCACTTTATCTTCCAAGCCTTCCGCTATTATCGTATTAGATGGCCTTAAGCCATATTTATTGTAATAAGTTCTCTTTGGAGAAATTTAATGTAATAAGTGTGTGATTGCTACTCTGTTATAAATCATCAAGTACTGTGTGTGTCAACATTACCGATCCAGGGATGACACTGAAGCACAGAGACTTGGCCGTTTGAGGTCGGGTTGCTACAAGATGGTATCAGAGCACACGCTGAGTGTAGGACACGACCACTAAGCTAAAAGCCATAGATCACTATTCTCTTCTCATTCCTGACTCCTCTCCATTTTCTACTCTTTAGGATGGCGGGCGCAGGGAACAAGTTTGCACAACCGGATGAAGAAGCACCTTTTGGACGACACTTGAAGGAAGTCACTAGGTACCTGAACATAGGAATACCAAGCTTCACCGGGACCTACAACGCCACCTTACCAGAAGAGGAGCGATGGATGATTCAAGTTCAAGTTCCAGGAAGGACCTTCACGCCAATCACTAAACCCATATAGTTTTCCTTCGATGCACCAACTTGGACTCTAGGAAGGAGTATGGCAGCTCACATCACCATGGGACGCATTGGAGAAGTTTATCACAAGGAGCTTAAAGACACTATCTACCATATCTGTGGGAGCCGAGATGAGCAATGGGAGATGATCGGCACCAGGAAGGATAGATCAATTGCAGCTTTCATCCAGGAACTAAACCAGCACATTCGATGCCAGGAGAATCAGATGTGCGCAGGCATGATAGATCTGAAGAATGCAATGACTAGGATTGCGGAACTGGAGGGAGAACTCAAGGCTACACGTGAAGATTATGAGGAGGAAATTGTCGTACTAGTGGAGAAGAATGACGACCTGATTAAGAAAATTGGAATATTCATGGGAGACCCCACACCAGTAGAAGAAGATGAAGAACCCAAGGAGATTCGCCCGGAAGACTACATCATCATCGATGACACTGACTCTGACGTGAGCGATGATGACTTTGAAGACGAAGCTGGAGCAGATATCATGGAGTCTGCAACCGAGGAATATTTCTAGTAGACCACCACATCAGTAGTAGTATTCCACCATGTAAATAGAGTAGTCCGAGCACTTTTGTGATAGTTAGACCGATTGTATGACTTGATTGATTGATTGAGTGAAATGTTTGTGTTTGTCTCATGTGCATACGGGTAGTGCTTTCTCATTAGACCTCATTCTATTCTAATCTCTCCCCTCTAAACCCATCAGATGCCTCCGAGACATGAACCCGGATTTGCATTCCCACCGGAGCTCACTCAGTTGATCGAGCAGCAGAATAACCTGATGCAGCTGTTAGTTCAGAACCAAGGCAACAACAACAACAATCCACCACCACCACCACCAGTTGACAACTTAGCCCGTTTTCTGAGGTTGCAGCCGCCGGTGTTTTCCAGTAGCACCGAGCCTATAGTAGCAGATGATTGGCTCCACGGGATTGGAAGGGAGTTAACCACTGCAGGATGTACTGATGCTGAGAAGGTGCGTTTTTCCGCACATCAGTTGGATGGACCAGCAGCATCATGGTGGGAGAATTACACTGTCACCTAGCCCATAGCCACGGTGGCATAGGACCAGTTTCAGCAAGCCTTCCGTACCGCCCATGTCTCAACTGGAGCCATGAACTTGAAGAAGCGTGAGTTTCGCAACTTACGCCAGGGGAACTATACTGTGGCTCAGTACGCGAATGAGTTTAGCAAGTTATCTCGCTATGCCCCTAATGATGTGGCCACAGATGCCGCAAAACAGGAGAAGTTTATGGAAGGGCTGAATGATGAGAGGAGTATGCAGTTGATGGTGGCAAAATTCACCAACTATCAGGAGTTGGTAGATAAAGCTCTTATGATTGAAGGGAAGCAACAGCAGATTGAGAGCCGTAAGAGGAAGTATGTACAAGGGAGGTATAACTCAGGAGCTCAGCAGAAGCCTCGCCTAACCCCGAACTCGGGAGGACTTGTTCATAACCATGGAGGCCACACCCATAATGGAGGGAGTAACCATAATCATACTGGCCCTAGGAATGGGAATGGAGCAAGTAACAATCAGAACCGCCCAAATCCAGCCACACCCACCAAGAGGGACCTAAGCCACGTTACTTGTTTCAAGTGCGGGAAGACTGGACACTATGCCGCGGAGTGCCCTGAAGGGAAGAAAGGAAACGGAAATGGGAGCACTGGGAAGAAGCCCAATCCATTCAACAAAGGACAAGTGAACCACATTAACATGGAGGAGGTTGAAGAGTAGCCAGACGCAGTTATAGGTAAGTTTTTGGTTAAGTCATTTACTGCTCTTGTTCTTTTTGATACTGGTGCATCGCATTCATACATATCAAGGGAAGTCATGGATAAGTTTAAACTACCGACCCAAACCCTTAGGTTAGTAAGCTCACCTGGAGCAGAGTATATGGCTAGTCGATGGTGTGATCAGATATCCTTAACCATTGGCAACCATGTTTTTCCGTCCGACCTAATTATCTTGGAGTCACAAGGATTGGATGTGATATTAGGAATGGACTGGATGTCCAAGTATGGAGGAAGCATTGACTGTGTTAGTAAGTCAATTTGTCTCACCACCCCGGAGGGAAAAAGGATCAAGTATGTATCTAGGCATGTGCCTAGAAGGAGCCAAGTAAATACCCTCACGGGAGTTGTTCAGGAGGAAGTGCCTGTAGTAAAGGATTATCCGGATGTTTTCCTAGAGGAGTTACCAGGCATGCCACCGGATCGAGATATCAAGTTTTTGATAGAGCTACTGCCAGGCACAGGGCCAATATCCAAGAGACCCTATAGGATGCCCGCGAATGATCTGGAGGAGATTAAGAAACAGATCAAGGAGTTATTGGAGAAAGGTTACATTCGACGGAGTTCATCACCATGGGGAGCTCCAGTGCTTTTGGTTGAGAAGAAGGATAAGTCCCTAAGAATGTTTGTTGATTATCGGGCCTTGAACGAGGTAACGATTAAGAACAAGTACCCATTGCCGATGATCAATGATCTGTTTGACCAGCTGCAAGGAGCTAAGGTGTTTTCAAAGATCGATCTGCGATCAGGATATCATCAGTTGAAGATTCGAGAGAAGGATATACCAAAGACAGCCTTCACCACACGGTACGGGCTATACAAATATACGGTCATGTCATTTGGACTGACTAACGCCCCTGCCTATTTCATGAGCATGATGAACAAGGTGTTCATGGAATATTTGGATAAGGTTGTTGTGGTGTTCATTGATGATATAATGGTATATTCGAAGAATGAAGAGGAACACAAGGAGCATTTGCGTTTAGTTCTCGAGAAACTCAGGGAACATCAGTTATTATGCCAAGTTCAGCAAATGCGAGTTTTGGTTGAAGGAAGTCGGATTCCTTGGACATGTTATATCAGGAGAAGGTATAGCGGTAGATCCCACCAAGGTTCAGTCAGTCACTGAATGGTTGGCACCCACTTCAGTTAGCGAGATCCGCAGTTTTCTTGGACTCGCAGGATACTATCGTAGATTCATTGAGAATTTTTCAAAGACTGCAAAGCCCATGACAGAATTATTGAAGAAGGATACCAAGTTTAAATGGACGGAAGATTGCGAGGCAAGTTTCTAGGAGCTGAAGAAACGTTTGACTACAGCTCCAGTGCTGACACTGCCAGATATACATAAAGATTTTCAAGTGTATTGCGACGCCTCTCGCTTAGGACTTGGAAGTGTGCTTATGCAGGACGGAAGAGTTGTTTCGTATGCCTCACGACAACTAAAACCACACGAGTTAAATTATGCCACGCATGATTTGGAGCTAGCAGCCGTAGTGCATGCATTGAAGACTTGGAGACATTACCTTATTGGAAACCATTGTGATGTGTACACGGATCATAAGAGTTTGAAGTACATTTTCACCTAGAATGAGCTGAACCTTAGGCAGAGAAGATGGTTGGAGCTTATAAAGGATTATGACATGAAGCTTCATTATCATCCAGGAAAGGCCAATGTCGTACCAGACGCTTTGAGCCGGAAGAGCTAGGCTAATACCCTAATAAGCACGGGATTGCCAAAAGGAGTTAGCAGAGGATCTCCGGGAACTTTGATTGGAGATTGTTCCTAGAGGTTTTGTTGCAACAATGGAGGTGCAGTCTACATTGTTGGGAAAGATTCAGGAAGCTCAGAAGGATGGCAAAGAGATTGCCGAGATAAAGGAGAAAATGAGCGAAGGAAAGGCCAAAGGTTTTCGTGAGGATGAGCACGGCACCCTGTGGTTTGAGGACCGTGTCTATGTGCCCAATAACACAGAGATCAAGAAGTTAATACTCCAGGAGGCACATGACTCACCATACTCGATACACCTCGGAAACACCGAGATGTATTTGGATTTAAAGGAACATTTCTGGTGGACAGGGATGAAGAAGGATATCGCCGAGTATGTGGCCGTATGTGATGTATGTCAGAGAGTGAAGGCAGAGCAACAAAAGCCAGCAGGATTGTTATAGCCTATGCCGATACCCAAATGGAAGTGGGATAAACTTGGCATGGATTTTATCACCGGATTGCCCAGGACCAAATCAGGATATGATTCTATATGGGTAGTAGTTGACCGTTTGACCAAAGTGGCACACTTTATCCCAGTGAAAACAACTTATACCAGTGCAAAGTTGGCCAAGATATATATGACCAGGATCGTATGTCTGCATGGAGTTCCGAGGACCATCATATCGGATAGAGGAACACAGTTTACTTCAAAGTTTTGGCATCAGCTGCACCAGACTTTGGGAACGAGATTGGAGTTCAGTACAGCATTTCACCTGCAGACGGATGGACAGACCGAGAGAGTCAATCAGATTCTAGAGGACATGTTGAGAGCCTGTGCGCTAGATTATGGATCTAGTTGGGATGACAATCTACCTTACGCAGAGTTCTCATACAACAATAGTTACCAAGCCAGTTTGAAGATGGCACCGTTCGAAGCCCTGTATGGACGAAGGTGCAGAACACCATTGATGTGGGATGAAGTCGGAGACCGATAGTTGTTTGGACCAGACTTGATCAAAGAGTCTGAGGAGAAGGTTAAACTGATCCGGGATAGACTGAAGGTAGCTCAATCCAGACAGAAGAGTTATGCAGATTCGAAACGCAAGGAGGTAACCTATGAAATTGGAGAAAGAGCATACCTGCGAGTATCACCTCTACGAGGAGTGAAACTTTTTGGAGTCAAGGGAAAGTTAGCCCCGAGATTTGTAGGACCATATCGTGTTTTGGAACGGATGGGAGAAGTTGCCTACAAGTTGGAGTTACCTAAAGGACTGCCAGGAGTTCACGATGTGTTTCACGTTTCCCAGTTGAAGAAGTGCCATGCTGAGATGGCCGACATACCGCTAAGAGATACCGTACCCTTGGAGGCGATTCAGTTGGACAATGACTTGACTTATGAGGAGAAGCCAGTCGAGATTTTGGAGTTTGCTAGTCAAGTCACCCGCGGCAAGGTCATCAAGTTTTGCAAAGTTCAGTCGAGCCACCATACGGAGGACGAAGCCACATGGGAACGAGAGGATGATCTCCGCAAAGACCACCCTCACCTATTTTCTAGCCAATCCGAATCTCGAGGGCGAGATTCATCTTAAGGGGGGTAGGTTTGTAACATCCCAAATTTTCAATTTGGAATGTTATACATAAATCATTCTTACATATCATATTTTATTGCATTTCATCTCGCGATCCTCGAAATTCTAAGCAACTCAAGGACCCTCGGAGAGATTTGGGGATTTTCCCGGTTTTCAAATTTGATTTTTATCAAATTTTGAAATGAGGATTTTGGTTTTAATTATTTTTCTCTCCGAAAATATTTCATATTAAAATATATGAGAGGAGGTAATATGACTTCTCCAAAATAAATGAAATATTGGAGGAAAAATATTAAAATCAATATTTGTTCTATTTTGTATTTTATTTGCAATTTTATTTGCATTAGAGAAAAATTGCACGTTTTCAAAATTGCATTTTAGGGCCAAGAAAATGTTCATCTCGTTCTAAATATTTTATTTAGACGGAGAAAATTTGTTTTGGCATTTTTAGAATTTTATTTTATTTTCTAGGATTTTGTTTTAGTTTCGGCGGAATTATTTAAAAAAACGCCAGGGCTAACTGGGCTGAAGCCCAGCCGCCAGACCCACCTCCCCGCGCCGCCCGAACCGGAGTCCGGCTCGGACTCCGCTTCCCCCGCGGCATGCCCCCTTCCCCAAGCCGAACCCCCCCTCCTTAAAAGCCGCGCCCCTTGGAGCCGCCCACCCCGCCGCCGCGAGCCGCCGACTCCACCGCTGCAAGCCGCCGCGCCGCCGTCGCCTGCTGCCGCGCCGCCCCACCGCCCTTTGCCCGCTGCCGTGTCGCCCCTCGCCGGAGCCGCCCCACCACCCTTTGCCCGCGCCGCCGCCGCCCCGCGCTGCCCGCCACTCGCCGGAGCCGCCGCCGTGCCGGACCTCGCCGGAGGTATAGCGCCATTCTTTTTTTTAGAAAACCGGTTCGGTTTTCGTTAAAAAACCCTAGCTTGTTTTTCTTGATTCGCCGGTTTTTTTCCCGGTTTTTCATTTTAGCGGACGTTCGTCCGTATGTTCGTTTTAATGAACGGTTTTCGTTCGTTAGTTCCAGATGACGAATGCTCGTTCGTTAGCCTGTTCGTCAGTTTTCTTTTATCAGATTATTTCGCGATTATTTCTGATCGTGATTTCTGATGCGATTTTCGTTCTAGTTTATCTTTTTGCTCGTTAGTCGGAATCAGGCGATTCAAGCGCCTAGATCTTCATCTCGAGACCCTCTTTCCGTTTAACCAACTTGCACAAGTTTTTGCTATTGTAAAATTTGACCTAGGTCCAGATTAGTAAACGGATCTTGTTTCTTTCGCTGTTTGAGTTTCGTTGCTCCGTTCGATTTGATTCTTTTTGCAAACCGGAGTTCTTAAGTTGAACTTTCTGGTTAGATCTTCTTATTTGAGGTTTACCCGTGTTTCTTTGCTTGATTTCTTATGTAAGTTATTGTTTGTTTGCGATAGAATTCCCGGAGTGCGAAGCTTGTTATTTGGAGTCTCTAGGTTACGCGGATCATCAGCAAGGCAAGTAACACTTTGATCATACCCCTTTATCCACCAGTTTTATGCATTAGTACCAATCCTCAAATATTGCATGGTTAGGATGTCATTTAACATGTGGGTTGGGAAGTAGTTGATGAGGTAGAACCTATTACCCTGTTACATTCAAACCCTTGGGAGTTACTTCTACGCGTTGCTTATATTGCTATGCTATGCTCGTAGACGAGGTTTGGGTGAGTGAAATCCATGACAGATGTGAGATTTACAATTAATGGTTGAACTTAAGGTGGCAACTTAAATACACATCTGGGTGGATTGAGGCACCTGGAGTACCAAGTGTTGCCTGTATTTTTGGAAATCCCGGAGTACCCGTGTGATATTCCTATGGACCACCACCCAGGCTCAAAGGGAACTGAGATTATTCATGCTAGAAACTTCCGTGTGCAGCCACAAGCTATTATGGGCTCTAGCATAGCTGAGTAAGTTACGTGAAGCTCTTGAAGAGGTGGATCAGCAGGTAGTGGTATTGTAGGTTTGGTATGGTCTGCCCGGAGTAGAGAGTTAATATTTCTGAAAGACTGTGTCTCGGTCATCCATTTCTCAAACACCCTGTAGTGCGAGAAAACCAACGGAGGAGATCGAGTCTTGTGGGAAAAAGTGCACAAACCTCTGCAGAGTGTATAAACTAATCATGGTTACCCATGTCCCCGGTTATGGACAATCTTGAGTATCTAGTACTTGGAGTATCTTAAGTATCTCATCACTCTAAATTAATATTGTTGGGTTGATAATTACTTTAATTGGGATTGAGTTGGAGGAACCTTCTCAATGATCTTTCAACTACCATGATAGTTAAATTGAAATCTATTCCTTTGTTGTAGGGAAAAATTGGCTTTTTGCAAAACTGTAACCATAGAGCTTTCCACCAGCCAAATATGCATGTAGTGATAGCATTATTCTGTTCTTGCTCTACTGTGTTATTTTGCCAGCATATTCCATGTGCTGACCCGTTTTGGGGCTGCAACGTATTATGTTGCAGACTTTTCAGACGAGGAGTAAGGTTCGTTAGGTCGTGGTTGTGCAGCTCAGCAATGCCGTTGGAGTTGATGGACTCACTTTATCTTCCAAGACTTCCGATGTTATCGTATTAGATGGTCTTAAGCCATATTTATTGTAATAAGTTCTCTTTGGAGACATTCAATGTAAGAAGTGTGTGATTGCTACTCTGTTATAAATCCTCGAGTACTGTGTGTGTCAGCATTACCGATCCAAGGATGACACTGAAGCACAGAGACTTGACCGTTTGAGGTCGGGTCGCTACATTGATGATGACGATAGCGGCGGATTCCCCTCTCCGGAGCCCCAAACGGACTCCAGATCAGCCCTCCCGAGAGGTTTTAGGGCTTGGCGGCAGCTCCGTATCGTAAAACGCGATGACTTCTTCTCTCTGATTTTTTTTCTCCCCGAAACCAAATATATAGAGTTGGAGTTGGAGTCGGAGGACCTCCAGGGGGGCCACGAGGTAGGGGGCGCGCCCTAGGGGGGCAGGCATGCCCCCGACCCTCGTGGACAGGTGGTGAGCCCCCTGGCCTTCATCTTTTGCAAGGATTTTTTATTATTTCTGAATAGTTATTCCATGAAGTTTCAGGTCATTCCGAGAACTTTTGTTTCTGCACATAAATAACACCATGGTAATTCTGCTGAAAACAGCATCAGTCTGGGTTAGTTCCATTCAAATCATGCAAGTTAGAGTCCAAAACAAGGGCAAAAGTGTTTGGAAAAGTAGATACGACGGATACGTATTAGGAACCATCAAAAATTATAGATACGTTGGAGACGTATCAGCGTGCAGCTTCTGCAATTCGGTTTGCTCCACTTTCCTCCTCCTCTCCTGGCATTTGTAACCGCCTGTGTCCGGAAACCTAGCCTTCCACAGAACGGAGCCTGGCGTGCCTCGTGTCCGTCCAGGGTGCTCAGGATTCCCGAGGGCCATTGTGAGCTCGTCATTCTATCTGTCTGGAATGAACGTCCCTTGCTGCGCTGCGGTGATATAGTCCTGAAGCTTCGTGACGGGTATTCGCAGTTGCTCGTTTGTCCAAACGCACTTCCCTGTTACAGGGTCCAAGGATCCGCCAGCCCCGAAGAACCAAGTCCGGCAACGGTCTGGCTAGTTCAATGTCTCTGGTTCGACCCCTTTATCAAGCAGGTCATTCTCAGCCTTAGCCCACAACGGCCGGGCTTTGAGGTAGCCACCTGACCCTGTGCGATGGTGATTCTCCCTCTTCGCAGCATTTATCTTATTTGTCGCTGACATCTTCTTACTCTTGTCCGATGTCTTATGGGCCACAAATGCGTCCCAGTGATCTCTGATCTTCTCATACCGACCGGTGAATTCTGGTGTCTCTTGTTTGTCGACAAACGTTGTTTTCAGCTCATTCTTTCACCTCCTGAATAGATCTGCCATCTTCTTAAGAGCATGAGACTTGATCAATGGCTCTTTAACTGGCTTCCCTGGATCCTCCTCTGGCGGTAGGGTGAAATTTGCCTTCAGTGCGGTTCAAAGATCATCTTTCTGCATATCGTTGACATAAGACACCTCAGGGTCTTCCTTCTTAGGCTTATACCATTGTTGGATTTTGATCGGGATCTTGTCCCTAACAGGAACCCCGCACTGAGCAACAAATGCTTCCTTGGTCTGGATGGGTTCAATCGGTTGGCCATCGCGCGCGATTGCTGTGATCGTGAACCTTTCATCCGGGCGCAACTTTTTCTTCGGACCTCGTTTCTATACCGAAGTTGTGGCTCGGTCGAGGCCTTCGGCTTTAGATGTTAGGCTTAGGTGAGAGGTCTGGGTAATTGGCCCAGCATGCACCCCTTCATCATATGGATTGGAGTAGCGGCAGATGTTGCCAAGATGATGGATTCAGACATATTGTTATACTACTTTCTAAGGTTCTCAAGAATAATCAATAAAATGGCCGCATGCATCTCCCAGATGTAGAGGCTGGGGTCATCCTCTTTTTTTTTAAAAACATGGTAAGTGTGTCAACTAAGTGGACAAGAACATGCATCCAAAAGCAACAGCATTCTCATGACCCGCTGTCCACGGCTAGTGGCATTTTATTGTGTATAATTTTAAATACGAGGTTGAAGCCAGCACGAAATCTGCAAGCAAAGATACAGTTACCGCATTTTCCATCCTCAAACAGCCCGCAACTGTCCAGGCTGCACTATTCAGACCTGTTTAACCATCCAATGCAGCCCTGTATCGGTCCGCCGACTGAGTCTGGACGCACTTTTCCCCGCAAACCTGAGACAAAGTGGGAGGGGTAGCTTTGCAGGAGTCTGGACAGCAACCATGTAGTACTCTGACACCCCTGTCCCACCCAAAACCCCACCAAACCCCTTTTGAATCCTGCGCCTTCATCCTCTCATTTTCTCTCCTTCCATTTTCCCTTACCATCGCTGCCGCTCCACAACCCCGACCGCTCTGCTACACCCTGCCAGAACCCAACGAGTACATCACCTCCAATGGTACAACCTGGGCTCCACGCCACTTCTCCTCCACCGTTGTTTCGCACCTCTCCTCCTACGGCTGCACAGGTACCATCCGCTCCTACCATACTCACTGTGCCCGACAATTGTTCAATGAAATGTTCATGCTAAAACTTTTGTCCCTTCTTCTTTGAAGCAATAGATTCGGATATGGAGTACATATACGAGCACTATGTTGAGTCGTCTGATGGCCCGTCCGACAAGGAAGAGTACACGGATGAGACAGCGATGATGCAGGCGATCCTTGCAGACGCGGAGCATGCGAAAGAGCATGTTCTCAATTTCAAGGGGTCGGTCAAGGTTCATCAAGTGCTCAATCGCAACAGGGCATGTGAGCATTTTATGTTGATGGCTGACTACTTTGCCCCTGATGCCCTCTTCGCTAACAATTTTTGTTGGCGCTTCTGGAGGCGCAAAAATGTCTTTGGTCGTCTCTACCATGACATCTAGTCCTTTTGATGACTATTTCATATTGAAGAAGGACGTTGTGAGAAGGATTGGGTTCTCTGGTTACCAGGAGTGCACGGCCGCATTGCGTGCTTGCATATGGCACGACCGCTGATTCGTGACACGAGTACCTACGGATGTTTGAGAGCACATGCGGAGATGGCATGGTGAAGTTTGCAACCGCCGTGGTTGAGGTAGTTGAACCTCGGTACCTGAGAGAACCAACTGTCGCAGACACCGAGAGGCTCTTAGCAATCTCGAAAGCAAGAGGGTAGGTTTGCTCGGACTCTTGAGTACATGCATTGAAAATGCAAGTACTGCCCAAAAGCTTTACAAGGGCAACATGGTCGTGGAGGATGGGGGGTGAGGATGTTGTCGTAGGTATTGAATTTGACAACATGGGTGATCCTATCGAAGTTTCAGACCAGAATCCGGCCTCATTTGATGAGTTTGTCCAAATGCATCAACAAATTCGGCATTGAGCAACTCACAAGCAACTGAAGGAAGATCTGATTGAGCGTATGTAGGCAGCCAAAGGGATAACAATGTTGGAGTTTAATGTTTGAACTTATTTAGGTTAGAACTAATGCTGCATTTGCACATTTGAACTATTCTAGCTATATATGCGGCTACTTGAGCGTGTAGACATGAAAAAGCTCATTTTCTGCTTTTTAAAAGGTTTATTTTTTGTTTTATTTTTTAAAAAAATAAAATTTTAAAATATTCTAAATATATATTATCAAAAAACACAATACAAAAAACATTTGGAGAATCTTGAACAAGTATTAAAAATGTTAATCAAGCATTTGAAATGTTTTGAACAAGTATATGAAAAATGTTGAACACGTATTTGAAAAACCGTTAATCAATTATTCAAAAAATACTGAACAAGTATTTGAAACATGTTCATCAAGCATTCCGAAAAATGTTGAATGTGTATAGAAAAATTGTTGATCATGTATTAAAAAATGATGAATTTTTTTACCATGTATATAAAAATGTTAATCAATAATTTGAAAATAAATTGAAGAAGTATTTGAAAAACTTTAATCAAGTATTTGGGCAATGTTAAATGTGTATAGAACATATGTTCACCATGTATTCAAAAAATTATGAAAATTTTCGATCATGTATATAAAAAATGTTAATCAAGCATTAGAAAAAATGTTGAACAAGTATTTGAATACTATTAATCAAGTATTTCGAAAATGTTAAATGGGTATAGACAAAATGTTGACCATGTATTCAAAAAATTTTAATATTTTTATTTGAAAACTGTTAATCACATTTAAAAAATGTATAGAAAAAATGTAGACCATGTATTAAAAAATGATGAAAACATTTGATCATGTATACAAAAAAGTTAATCAAGCATTTGAAAAAATGTTGAACAAGTAGTTGAATATTGTTAATCAAGCGTTTGGAAATTGTTAAATGTATATAGAAAAAGTGTTGGCCATGTATTAAAAAATGTTAATGTTTTTATTTGGAAACTGCTAATCAGGCATTTAAAGAACATGAATAGAAGAAATGTAGACCATGTAGGAAAAACGGTAATCTTGTATGAAAAAAATGATAATCAAGCATTTGAAAAATGTCTATAGAAACAATGTTGACCATATATTAAAAAATGTGAATGTATTTCAAAAATGTTAAACGTGTATTCGAAAAATGTTATGGGCATATAGAAAAAATGTAGAATGGAAACCAAAAGAAAAAATAAAACTGAAAAAGAACACAAAATAAACCAAACTAAGAAAATGAAAAAAAACAATAGAAAAAATAATAAAAACGGAGAAGCAAAAGGAAAAGAAACTAAAGCAAACATGTAAAATTAAAAATACGAGAAAACACTGAATAAAAGAGAAAAATGATGGAGCAAATCGGCTCTTTTACCTTAAAGGTGGTCCCGCCCTACATTTCATCATGAACCAGACCCGGTGGTTGTGGCTAGCTCTTATCCAGGAAACCCCGGTTCCGCTCGCTTTTTCTCTATCTTTTCTTTTATTTAATGGATCGGCCCAGTTTCTATAGGAGATGAAAAATTCCTTCAGCTTAATGCGAGACGGAAAATCCTATTGCCACTCTCTGCGGCAAACAGTCCGGGTTCCGCACAGGCTATCCACGGTGCGCTCGCGGGTGGGCCGGCCTATTAAGTGTTCCAACCGTACTGGTTTTGGGAACCTTCTAAAAGGTTCCCGAAACGGTTTTTCTTTTTTATTCGTTTTCTGTTTTTATTTTTGATTCTTCTATCCTTTTTCTTTTTTATCTATTTTTTGTCTTCCTTTTCTTTCTTCTTACTCTTTTCTTTTTGATTTTTTCTCTTTTCAATTAATGTTTCAGAAAAAAATTAAATGAAAATATCAGATTTTTTCAATTTTTCAGAAAATTTTCTTTTCTACAAACGTTTTTCTGAAATTTCATATTGGTTTAGAATTTAAAAAACTATTCACTTATTTTCAAAAAATGTTCAATATTTCAAAAAGTGTTCGTCAATTTAGTTCACAAACTAAAAAATGTTGGTTTAAGAAATATGTTCCTGTTTTAAAAATGGTTCAGAAATTCGAAACATATTCATGTTTCAAAATTTGTTCACAAATTCAAAAGGTTTTCGCGTTTTAAAATTTTGTTCATGAATTAGATAATGCTCAGAAATTTTAACAAATGTACGCATTTTCAAAAATTGTTCATAAAATTTTGAAAATGTTCCCGTTTTCAAAATTTCTTTGCAAATTCTGAAAACTTTCACATTTTTCAGTTTTGTTCAAATATTCAAAAAAAATCTGGGAATTCTAGAAAATGTTCCTGCTTTCCAAATTTGTTCATAAATTCAATAATTGTTCATTTTCGAAATTTGTTCACAAATAAAGATATGTTTGGGAATTTCAGAAAATGTTCAGGTTCCAAAATTTGTTTAGACATTCAGAAAATATTCCTGTTTTTCAAAATGTTTCTGTTTGTCAAAAATTTTGTTTACAAAGTTGAAAAAGTGTTTTTGTTTCATAAAACACCAAGGGTTTCTCAAAAAAATTTGCATTCGAAATTCAAAAAATATGTCAGAACTAGGTTGGATGTTGCTTCTTAAAGGTCTATGCTGCTCTAGATTCAATAACCTTCATAGCTCACCCGGCAGTACTGTCTTGTCTGTTGGTTAAGATCTTGTGTTTGATCCCCTGCGATGGCTGCTTAATTTTTTAGCTACAGTATGACTCGCTGCCGATCATTTCCTTGATGGGCTTGCCTGTTAAGCGTTTGATCCTATACGTCGTAATCCGTGGAGATGTCTCTGTCTTCTTGTCCCATGTGCATGCGCGTCGTGGTATGGTCTAGGGAAGATACCAGGTGATACCAAGACTTAGGTGATACCATGATACGGGCTCCTGAGAGCCATTGGATCTCAGATCCAAGGGCCATGGGAAGCTCTCAAACATTTTGCAACAAAGGCATCCAAGAGTTTCAAAATCGCGTGCAGTTACAATAGCTCTTTAGATGTCGTCCGATTTGAGATCCAACGATCAAGAAGTCGGTATCACTGTACCATCTAAGTCTCGATATCACCTGAAATTTTCCCATATGGTCTATGGTTCACTCACTGTATTCCGCCGAGGAATGGAGAAGAGCCGATCGACCCGGCAATCTTTCCCGTATCGGTCGTGCGAGATTCAGCTGGTGGAGCCGGCGATCCGGTCCACGTACACCGCCACTAAACTATGGCGAATTTCAGGGCGTGGTGGTGAACTTGTGTGGCGTGTCTGTCGAGCACATTAACCTTGACTGGTTTGCAAGGATGACTTGCTAGAAGAAAGAAAAAAACGTGGTCCTGCCCAGCAGCCCCGCGTCGATCTTCAAGATACTCCTTGTCGAAATGTGCATCCACACGCGGCCAAAGTTTTATCATGGCACGCAGAGATCTGCGAGAATTGAAGGACGAGAGCTACCACTCCTACCATGCATTGGCAGAATAAAATTAGGCATTTGAGAAGTTTCTTATGGGGTTGGCCTAAGCACCTCAGTGGGGTGTATAAGATCGAGAAGGATAGGCTCCTTTCTCTTGTACAGGCCCTGGACATAAAAGCCGAATCCGCGATTTTGCTGCCTCCTGAGCTCCAGGTTAAAAATGAGGCGGAGAAGAGGTTGAAAGAACTTCTCCGCGAAGAAGAATTGAAGTGGGCTTTGCGAGCTAAGGTCCGCAAAGTGATCCAAGGGGACGCGAATACTCAATTCTTTCACCTCATTGCTAATGGTAAGCACAGAAAGAAGCGGATCTTTCAACTTGAACAGGATGAGGGTACTATTTTAGGTCAGGATAATCTCAAAACCTATATTACCGATTATTATAGACAGTTATTTGGACCTCCGGAGGATAATTGTATGTCCCTCGATGAGTCCAGGACTGAGGATGTGCCTCAATTGTCTAGTGCCGATAATGATATCCTGGTTGCCCCGTTCTCAGAGAAGGAGGTGTTTGATGCTATTGCACAAATGAAAAACAATAAGGCTCCCGGACCGGATGGGTTCCCGGTCGAGTTCTATAAAAAGTGCTGGCACATTATTAAAGGGGATTTACTACCTATGTTTCATGATATATTCTCTGGACGGCTTCAATTATTTCACTTGAATTTTGGAACTATCACATTGCTCCCTAAGAAAACGGATGCTGTGAGAATTGAGCAGTTCAGGCCGACTGCCTCCTCAATGTTAGTTTCAAAATCTTCACCAAGGTCGGGACCAATAGGCTCACACAGATTGCGCATTCTGTGGTGCAACAATTCCAAACTGCTTTCATGCCGGACAGGAACATCCTTGAAGGGGTGGTTGTTCTTCATGAAACGCTCCATGAAATCCACTCCAAAAAATTAGATGGAGTAATTTTTAAGGTGGATTTCAAAAAAGCGTATGATAAGGTCAAGTGGCCATTCCTCCAACAGGCATTGCGTATGAAAGGTTTTGATGAAGCCTGGCGCCGACAGGTCGAATCCTTTACGCAAAAAGGGAGTGTGGGAATTAAAGTGAATGACGATATAGGTCATTACTTCCAGACACATAAAGGCCTCAGACAAGGAGATCCGATGTCCCCTATCCTGTTTAACATTGTGGTGGATATGTTAGCAATTTTGATAGGAAGGGCTAAGGAGAATGGTCAAGTGGGTGGTTTGGTACCTCATCTTGTTGATGGAGGTGTATCCATCCTTAAATACGCTGATGATACAATCATCTTTATGGAGCATGATTTGGCCAAGGCGAGAAATATGAAGCTGGTGTTATGCCTTTTTGAACAATTGACCGGGTTAAAGATGAACTTTCATAAAAGCGAGTTGTTCTGCTTTGGTAGAGCCAAAGATGAACAGGAGTCTTATAGGCAATTGTTTGGGTGCGAGTTGGGGGGTTTACCTTTCTCATACCTTGGCATTCCGATACACCATCGTAGGCTGACAAACAGAGAATGGAAGTGCATCGAGGATCGATTTGAGAAGAAACTGAGCTGCTGGAAGGGTAAGCTCATGTCATACGGAGGTCGTTTGATCTTGATTAATTCGGTGCTCACGAGTATGCCTATGTTCCTCTTATCATTCTTTGAGGTCCCAGTTGGTGTTAGGAAAAGACTGGACTTCTATCGGTCGCGCTTCTTTTGGCAGGGTGATGAACTTAAAAGAAAATACCGGCTTGCTAAATGGGACATCATCTGTCGACCGAAAGACCAAGGGGGTCTTGGTATTGAAAATCTTGAAGTTAAGAACAGATGCCTTCTTAGTAAGTGGTTGTGGAAGCTTTCTTTCGGGACTGAGGCCATGTGGGCGCAGATCCTCCGCAGCAAGTACCTGCAGACTAAAACATTGTCCCAGGTCACAGTCAGGCCGACTGATTCGCCTTTCTGGAAAGGACTAATGAAAGTCAAACAATCAAAGTTCAATAGGACGAGGTTTGTTATTGGAAACGGTGCAAGTACATGTTTCTGGGAGGATACTTGGCTTGGCAACTCACCTTTAGCCATTCAATATCCGTCTTTATATCAGATTGCTCAACGACGTGAGGTGTTCGTGGCAACAGTATTACAATCTATCCCCCTTAATATTCAGTTTAGAGGGTCGCTAGCGGGCAATCGTTGGGAAGAATTGCTCCATCTAGTTAGGAGACTGATGGAGGTTCAACTTTCTCACCAACCCGATGAATTACGCTGGAAGTTGACTAGATCTGGAGTATTTACAGTTAAATCAATGTATATTGATGTTATTAATTCGAACTCCATTCCAACTTCCAAGTATGTCTGGGCTGTCAAAGTTCCTTTAAAAATTAAAGTGTTTATGTGGTTCGTCCATAAACAATTTATTTTAACAAAGGACAACTTGATAAAGCGTAATTGGACAGGACCTACTAGGTGTAGTTTCTGTGATCGGATGAGATGATTAAGCATCTATTCTTTGATTGCCCGTTGGCCAAAGTTCTTTGGCAGACGGTCCATATTGCTTTTAATATTACTCCACCGACTTCTGTCAACGCATTATTTGGGACATGGCTTAATGGGGTTGAGCCCGACTTAGCAAGACATATTCGGGTTGGAGTCTGCGCTTTGTTGTGGACTATCTGGAATTGCAGAAATGATTTGGTTTTTAACAGAACATCACGGATTCATTTTTTGCAGGTTATTTTCCGAGCTACAGAAGTGATCTGTTCGTGGTCGCTACTCACTCCGATGGAGGCCAGGGAGCATTTGGTTACTGGATCTATCCGTTGGGAGATGGTAGCTCGGGATATCTTCAACCGGTTTGGATGATGGTCATGTAATAGGATAGGCAATTAGTTTACCTATCTATTTTTAGCCAGCCGGTTGTGGCGTCTTTTCCTGGCTAGTTTGTGTATCTAGCCTTTTAGGCTCTGTGTGAGCTATCTTTTTCTTTTTTCAGTTGGAGACTTTGGAACCTTGTTGGCACTTTTTGTTATTTGGTTAATAAGATGGCCGTATGCATCACTCTGATGCATACGCCGGGGAGTCCCCTTTTCGAAAAAGAAAAAAAGTCCTACCATGCATTGAAGTGATGCATTTTTACCTTACCGGAGAAGAAAAGACCCGACGACGACGGGCACCGTTTCCATATCGTCAAACGAACAACAGAGCATCTCTCCTCCGTCGATCCGTCGATCGTGAAGATCATATGGGTTCATGGGTCCGTCGATCCGTCATGATCGGGAAGATCGCGATTCTTTTCGGCACATCGATCCATCCATCGGATCGCGATATTGATGGGTCGGCGTTGTGTTTCGCGTGCGTGCATGGGAGGTCAGGTCACGTCTGCGTGTGTGAAGTGTGATCTTGTTCGCCGCGGGTTTGTTGGTTTCAATGCGGTCTGCCGTTCGAGGCTGGTTATTAGTTTGTGCACATGGGATCCGATGGGTAAGCATGGCTTCCTATGTTGAAATATATTGCCCGCCTCTCTCCATCAGTTCGGACTTTTGGATGAGTTGGTTGGAGCATGAATTCAATATGGTATCAGAGCGAGGTTCTCGAATGGGCGGGCGTTGCCGGAGTCGCTTTCGAGATTCGGACGAGCAACGGGGCGCCATGAAAGCAACACAACATGCTGGTAGGCATCGGCGCAGCAAAAGATGGAATTGGAATTGGAATCGGGTGTGGTGCAGGCCGCCTTCGGTGACGACTTTGCTCGTGGCTATCACCGGCCGCCAGGGCCATTGCTGTCAGTCTCGTGATGCCCACGCTTCACATTTCTTGGCGTTGAAAAGAGTTCAGGCCAGCAGGGGTTACAATAATAGCCTCATCCGCTTGTTCATGATTAAGGCCCCGTTGACGGGGATGGACTCTTGAGCTACCGGTCCTTGCTGACGAACTCCGTCTTCAGCATCTCCTCCAGCTGGGAGAACAGTGATGTGAAGGTACCTGACAGTGACTTGTTCAATAATGAACCTTTGATTAACAGTGTGTCAGGCATCTGTTCAAACACCGAAATACGGAAGGATGCTCCTGTAACAATGCTATGCACCTTTGTAGAGTTGTCTTCAACAGAACCAGGAAGGTCATCACAATCCAATGTTGCAGCCTGAGTCTGCTCATCTGGCAATGTAACATCAATAGAAAATGACAGAGAATCGGTTTTACATGATAGATTAGATGCACAGAAAAAGGTCTCAGCTGACTTCAACACCTGAAACGCACCATTTCCACGTCGGAGACCCTGAAGCATGAAAGAATGGTGGACTTTTCCTGGTGTACTGGATCTTATAACATTTTTTCTCGGAGCAATGAACGACCATGCAAGGCCCCATCTCGCTGTTTGTCCTTGCACGAACTCAGTAGTTTTCACAACTGAGGCCCCAGCTTCACGGACTTTGGATGCTAATAGTTTTAGATTTGCTTTTCTGCCAACCATCGACGTAAACCACCTGAAAGAGTTCTTAAAAGAAACACTGTCTTCAATTAGATGTGTTATAAAGGCTTGCTCGCCACCAGGACAAGCCATCTCTTCAGCAGTTCCAGCACAAGAAGTTTTGGGGTTAAGGCCAGCTTCCTCCATACTCTCAAAGAAAGGTGGATTGCACATACAGAAGTCAAAGTTCTCACTATCCTTCACAACACCCACAAAAATAGGTGCTATTGACCTCATCATGCTGTCCACCAGCCGCCGCAGCGCTCTCCCCTCGGCCCCCAGCTCCCCCGCCGCGCCCGCCTACGAGGTTCCGCAGGATGGGCGGCGGGAGGAAGCAGCGGCGGCGCGACGGCCCGGACGAGTGGATTATGGCAAACGACTCAATCCCTGTAGTGATTCTCTTCTTCAATGAAATCTTCTGCCTTTTAGTCCAGGGGAACCTTGTCGGCTTCAAGTCCTGGCACTTGCCACACTCCAACTCCAACCTACTATACAGGAACACATCCTCTAGATTGATCGCCGCCGCCATAATACGTTTGACATAACTAACAAAGTATTCTTCAGATTCAAAGCCAAATATGACGAGTGTGACCAAACTGTGGTGTTGGAAATCAGATGCAGTCGAGCCCCACTCTACACCCTTGTTCTCACTATACTGTAATTTTTTCCGCTTCTCCTCATCCAATTCCATATGACACACATGATCCCATACTGTCATGTATAGCTCCTTCAGAAAGGGTGCAGCTTCAAGAATGAACATTGTCCAGGTGAGATCATACCCTTCAGGAAGTTCAACTAGATTCACAAACCTTAGTTGTCGGAACACAGATGCCAGACTTTCCGTCAGACATTCTGGCTGCACCCAAATCTTTTCGGAACAAAATCCCAACTTCAGATCTTGTACAGAGGTACTGCTAAGAAATGTACTTAACTTGACCATCTTGTTGACACTAAGGCCAACATTCGTGAGGCATACAGCCTCAAGCAATGGAACATGACCAAGAACCAGTGGATCTTGTAATTCTATCCAACCGTCAAACGCCAGCTGTGTGAGTTGAGGGAGCCAGTTCAGCTTAACTTGTGCAAGACAACAATTAACGATACAAAGCACACTGAGATTAGCGTGTTCGACTTGCAGCGTGCTGCCATCACCAGAGTCACAATTGTACAAGTACAGATGCTTCAACCGCTTGCAGGTGGTGAGGATGCAGGATATGCCTGATTCACCAAACCTCAAATTCCCCAGGTCGAGGCTTGTGAGACCACCAAATGCATTTGGACAAGCATCAAAGAACAACATGAATTCTCTCGCCCAGGTGACCAATTCATCATCACCTTCAATTTCAGCGACATGATCCTTCCCTGTCCTAATACTGAATTCGACATTCTCGACCAAGTGTGTTGACATGGCATGACCAACAGCATGTCCAATGAATATGGGGACATCACCTCTCAGGTAGAACGTCGTAGAAAGAAGGTGGATGGTGTGTTCACCTGGATTTCTACGTGCCAGTACACTCTCTGTCGCTTCAGCCGCAGCTGCATTGATCTTAACCACTTCATCAACAGAGATGTTGGTGCGTGACACAACCTCAGGCAGGAAGTCCAGAGCATTTATTATAAGACGAGAGAGCTTAGGGCAGAGCTGACTCCACCGTCTTGAGAGGATGCTGGTTCTTGCAGCCTCGGGGACATTGAGACGATCAAGAATGTTGAATAGAATGTCATCAGGCAGTGCGCTGAGCCTATCATCTTTATTGCCTTTCCCCATGGCTGCCACGAAGATCCGCCGAGGCAGGAGAAGAATTGGTCACCGTGAATTTGGCAGCTGATGAAGGCTCACGAGTTGCCCCCGCTTGGTCTCCTCCGAAGATTGGCTGGGAGAAGTATGGCGGCGTCCGCCTGGCCAGATATTTATATATAGCCGCTAGGTCCTCGCCACCAATAGAGACTCGGAGACTGAATTCGAAAGAGGGCCTGTTTCTGATTGTAATCTGGAAAGGACTGGTTTGATTCCGGATTAGCCACTAAAAAAGGGAGCCGCTTTGATTTCCGACTGCGGCTCAGAGAGGAGCCGCTTGATTGCTTGGATTGCCGGTCGCAGCTCGGAGAGGAGCCGCTTGATTGCGGATCGCCGCTCCCTAAAGAGCTGATGCTCTTGCTGATTCGATTGGGGGCCGCAGCTCCCAAAGGGGAGCTGCTTATTTGGTCGCCTATTCGCAAGCAGCACTGGATCCTCATTCGAGGCATCCGACGGCGAGAGGGGGAAGATTGGCGCACGGCAGGCGGTGGCGCATAACTGACACCCTCCCACCTAGCCACTGGCTCTGAAGTGTTCTCCCCGACTTTTGGATGAGTTGGTTGGAGCATGAATTCAATATGGTATCCGAGCCAAGAGGTCTTGAGTTCAAAACCCTACCAACGCACTATTAAATAAAAACAATTCTGCGGCGTACATCGATCCCACGTCTAATGACAAAAATAGGCTAGACGTGAGGAGGAGTGTTGAAATATATTGCCCGCCTCCCTCCATCAGTTCGGACTTTTGGATGAGTTGGTTGGAGCATGAATTCAATATCCTATGCTTGGCTTGGGTCCGTCAAATCTCAAATCAAATCCGCGATCACTATGAGATCTTCCAGGATAAGCACAAGAGAATGCACGCACCAACAGAGCAGAGGGTGCAGAGGAAGGGAGGGAGGATGGTATTAGATTAGAGATAACCGAACCTACTGTACGCATGCATGTGACCCTACTCCCTTGATAGTCCGGCCGGCGACGGGACGGGCAACCGTGGGCACGCAAGGGAAAAGGCGAGGCCATGATCAGTGGCCACTCGCTCACTCTGTCAGCCTAGTATCACAAAGGGAGAAAAGAAGAGACCGGCCGGCACCGGCTGCAGCAACAGCAGGGCCGAAAGAAAGAAAGAAAGAAAGAAAAGAAAGACATGTTGGTCGGGCGCGCAACAGTGCCGCCGATGAGATCGATCTTGACCCGATCACGTCGAATTGCTCGCCTACCCTCCTCCGACGGCCGATTTCACTGTTTTGACCCTTTTGTCAATGTTTAGCGCAATTTAATCCCATTTTAAAAATATTTTCAGATTTGACCCTTTCGCTACCGATATCGTCTTTGACGGTAGGTTTTCACTGTCTACCGTCAAGATCAATGGCGATAGGCGTTAGTCAATATGCAGACGGCGTTTGCTCAGTACGCAAGGCCTACCGACATAGCTAGTGGCGGTAGCTTTTGTAGCTTACCGCCGGTGATAGTGGCGGTAACCCCGCAAAAAAAAGGCGATAGTGGCGGTAGGCTTTGACTTGCATTCGATCCAGACTGTGTGCCTGTGCTGCATGCATGTTCATATAGCCCAGTATGTATATAGAGAGAATTCCTTATTTTACACTCTCTTAAAATTGTGTTTCTTATTTGACACTGGAGAAAATTTTCTTTCCTATATGATCTCTAGTCTTAATTGTTTTCCCTATATAACACTCTAGTGCATTTTGTACACGTGAAAAGACCATTTTACCCATATGTATAATGTGACCATAAATATGTACAAGATAATAGTTGTTCCAAAAAAATCAGTTGAGTTATCCATATGTGACATTAGATATGCTGGTATTGTCATGCCAGTCAATTTGCTACTCTTCTGGTTAGATTGTATACCTGCAGTAGCATATCTGTGGAAATGATCCATGCTACATTTTGTTAAATATGGGAGCACACCAGCATGCATCACCATGCAACTGTGCAATACGAGGAGCACCGTACGTACGTAGGTGCGTACGTGCAAGGTCACGTAAACATTTGACCTCAAAAAGGCTGTGGTTTGGTTTAACCCCCCCCCCCCCCCCGCGCACTTTCGAAGAGTGTTGAATTAGGCCGGCCAGTAAAAAATCGGGTCAAGTCTACTACGTTTAGGAATTTTCCCCTGGATGAGCGGCGGGGTGGGCGGACAGAGTCAGCCGTCCGGATAGCAACCGCAACCGCAACACATCAACGGCAACACGGAAATCAGGTCAAGATCGATCTCACTGTTTTGACCCTCCTCCGACGAACAAAGCGGACATCCGTTTTGGGGTCGGGCGGTGGAGTTGGCCTTACATGCATTAGTGCTTTGTTCGGATTTCATCCGTTTGGGATGACAATGGGTGTCAAAACAGACGTGCGTGTCCGGGCTTTGTTGAAGGCGCCCAACGCGGCCACCAACCCCAAATTGTCGGCGTATGCATTTGGCCCGTCGACAGCAGCACGCGTTGCGTCGTGCACGCGCCAGCTCGCCGTGACCGGCACGCCTCCTCCCCGCCCGCGCCCACTCGCCCGTCGTGGCCGTCCCATAGCAGTGAAGAGCCGCCGCCGCGACCGCCCGCTCGCGCCGCCGCCTCGCCGCGTCGCGCGCCTCACGTCGTCGTCTCTCGTGCACCCGGTGTTCCGCCACGCCCTCAAGCCCTTGCGCGCGCGCCTCCATCGTGCGCCTCGAGCCCCCCTCCTGCCGACGCCGAGCGCCTCTACCGCTGGCACTTTGCCGCCATCGAGTTCTTCCCCGCCGACATCGACGTCGTGCTGTCCAACACACTGTCGCTCGGCACGTTCCTGGCGCTGCCGGCGGGAACAAGTTGGCACAGGGACGTCGAGGCGTTCCTCGCTGCGCCGCCAGCGTCGTGGGCAGTGCTGAGCGTGTGGAACTGTTGGGTTTCGTAGTAATTTCAAAAAAATTCCTACGCACACGCAAGATCATGGTGATGCATAGCAACGAGAGGGGGAGAGTGTGATCAACGTACCCTTGTAGATCGACAACGGAAGTGTTAACTTGGTTGATGTAGTCGTACGTCTCCACGGCCCGACCGATCAAGCACCGAAACTACGGCACCTCCGAGTTCTAGCACACGTTCAGCTCGATGACGATCCCCGGACTCCGATCCAGCAAAGTGTCGGGGAAGAGTTCCGTCAGCACGACGGCGTGGTGACGATCTTGATGTTCTACCATCGCAGGGCTTCGCCTAAGCACCGCTACAATATTATCGAGGACTATGGTGGAAGGGGGCACCGCACACGGCTAAGAATAAGATCACGTAGATCAACTTGTGTCTCTAGGGTGCCCCCTGCCCCCGTATATAAAGGAGCAAGGGAGGAGGAGGCCGGCCCTAGGAGGAGGGCGCGCCAAGGGGAGTCCTACTCCCACCGGGAGTAGGACTCCTTCTTTGCTAGTACAACTAGGAGAAGGGGGGAAAGGAAGGAAGTGGAGAAGGAAGGGAGAGGGGGGCCGCGCCCCAAACCCCTTGTCTAATTCGGACTGGGCTTGGGAGGGGCGCGCGCCACCTCCTGGCTCCTTCCCACTAAAGCCCATTAAGGCCCAATACTCTTCCCCGTATTCCCCTAACTCCCCGGTACTCCGAAAAATACCCGAATCACTCGGAACCTTTCCGATGTCCGAATATAGTCGTCCAATATATCGATCTTTACGTCTCGAACATTTCGAGACTCCTCGTCATGTCCCCGATCTCATCCGGGACTCCGAACTCCTTCGGTACATCAAAACTCATAAACTCGTAATATAACTGACATCGAAACCTTAAGCGTGCGGACCCTACGGGTTCAAGAACAATGTAGACATGACCGAGACACGTCTCTGGTTAATAACCAATAGCGGGACCTGGATGCCCATATTGGCTCCTACATATTCTACGAAGATCTTTATCGGTCAGACCGCATAACAACATACGTTGTTCCCTTTGTCATCGGTATGTTACTTGCCCGAGATTCGATCGTCGGTATCTCAATACCTAGTTCAATCTCGTTACCGACAAGTCTCTTTACTCGTTCCGTAATACATCTCACAACTAACTCATTAGTTGCAATGCTTGCAAGCCTTATGTGATGTGCATTACCGAGAGGGCCCAGAGATACCTCTCCGACAATTGGAGTGACAAATCCTAATCTCGAAATACACCAACCCAACATGTATCTTTGGAGACACCTGTAGAGCACCTTTATAATCACCCAGTTACGTTGTGACGTTTGGTAGCACACAAAGTGTTCCTCTGGCAAACGGGAGTTGCATAATCTCATAGTCATAGGAACATGTATAAGTCATGAAGAAAGCAATAGCAACATACTAAACGATCGGGTGCTAAGCTAATGGAATGGGTCATGTCAATCAGATCATTCACCTAATGATGTGATCCCGTTAATCAAATAACAACTCTTTATCCATGGTTAGGAAACATAACCATCTTTGATTAATGAGCTAGTCAAGTAGAGGCATACTAGTGACACTCTGTTTGTCTATGTATTCACACATGTATTATGTTTTCGGTTAATACAATTCTAGCATGAATAATAAACATTTATCATGATATAAGCAAATAAATAATAACTTTACTATTGCCTCTAGGGCATATTTCCTTCAGTCTCCCACTTGCACTAGAGTCAATAATGTAGTTCACATCGCCATGTGATTTAACAGCAATAGTTCACATCACCATGTGATTAACACCCATAGTTCACATAGATATGTGATCAACACCCAAAGGGTTTACTAGAGTTAGTAATCTAGTTCACATTGCTATGTGATTAACACCCAAAGAGTACTAAGGTGTTATCATGTTTTGCTTGTGAGATAATTTTAGTCAACGGATCTGTCACATTCAGATCTGTAAGTATTTTGCGAATTTCTATGTCAACAATGCTCTGCACGGAGCTACTCTAGCTTATTGCTCCCACTTTCAATATGTATCTAGATCGAGACTTAGAGTCATCCAGATCTGTGTCAATACTTGCATCGACGTAACTTTTTACGACGAACCTTTTTGTCACCTCCATAATTGAGAAATATTTCCTTATTCCACTAAGGATAATTTTGACCGCTGTCCAGTGATCTACTCTTAGATCACTATCGTATTCCCTTGCTTAACACAGTGTAGGGTATACAATAGATCTGGTACATAGCATGGCATACTTTATAGAACCTATGGCTGAGGCATAGGGAATGACTTTCATTCTATTTCTATCTTCTGCCGTGGTCGGGCTTTGAGTCTTACTCAATTTCACACCTTGTAACACAGGCAAGAACTCTTTCTTTGACTGCTCCATTTTGAACTACTTCAAAATCTTGTCAAGGTTTGTACTTATTGAAAAAACTTATCAAGCGTCTTGATCTATCTCTATAGATCTTGATGCTCAATATGTAAGCAGCTTCACCGAGGTATTTCTTTGAAAAACTCCTTTCAAACACTCCTTTATGCTTTGCAGAATAATTCTACATTATCTCTGATCAACAATATGTCATTCACATATACTTATCAGAAATTTTGTAGTGCTCCCACTCACTTTCTTATAAATACAGGCTTCACCGCAAGTCTGTATAAATCTATATGCTTTGATCATACTATCAAGCGTTTATTCCAACTCCGAGATGCTTGCACCAGTCCATAGATGGATCGCTGGAGCTTGCTTATTTTGTTAGCACCTTTAGGATTGACAAAACCTTCTGGTTGCATCATATACAACTCTTTCTTTAAGAAATTCATTAAGGATTGCAGTTTTGTTATCCATTTGCCAGATTTCAAAAAATGCGGCAATTGCTAACATGATTTGGACAGACTTTTAAGCATCGATACGAGTGAGAAAATCTCATCGTAGTCAACACCTTGAACTTTGTCGAAAACCTTTTGCGACAATTCTAGCTTTGTAGATAGTAACACTACTATCAGCGTCCGTCTTCCTCTTGAAGATCCATTTATTTTCTATGGCTTGCCGATCATCGGGCAAGTCAACCAAAGTCCATACTTTGTGCTCATACATGGATCCCATCTCAGATTTCATGGCCTCAAGCCATTTTGCGGAATCTGGGCTCACCATCGCTTCTTCATAGTTCGCAAGTTCGTCATGGTCTAGTAACATGACTTCCAGAACAGGATTACCGTACCACTCTGGTGCGGATCTCACTCTGGTTTACCTACGAGATTCGGTAGTAACTTGATCTGAAGTTACATGATCATCATCATTAGCTTCCTCACTAATTGGTGTAGTAGTCACAAGAACAGATTTCTGTGATGAACTACTTTCCAATAAGGGAGATGGTACAATTACCTTATCAAGTTTTCTACTTTCCTCCCACTCACTTCTTTCGAGAGAAACTCCTTCTCTGGAAAGGATCCATTCTTAGCAACGAATGTCTTGCCTTCGGATCTGTGATAGAAGGTGTACCCAATAGTCTCCTTGGGTATCCTATGAAGACATATTTCTCCGATTTGGGTTTGAGCTTATCAGGATGAAACTTTTTCATATAAGCATCACAATCCCAAACTTTAAGAAACGACAACTTTGGTTTCTTGCCAAACCACAGTTCAGATTGTGTCATCTCAACGGACTTAGATGGTGCCCTTTTAAACGTGAATGCAGCTGTCTTTAATGCATAACCCCAAAACGATAATGGTAGATCGGTAAGAGACATCATAGGTCGCACCATATCTAATAAAGTACGGTTGTGACGTTCAGACACACCATTATGCTATGGTGTTCCAGGTGGCGTGAGTAGTGAAACTATTTCACATTGTTTTAACTGAAGACCAAACTCATAACTCAAATACTCTTCTCCACGATCAGATCGTAGAAACTTTATTTTCTTGTTACGATGATTTTCCACTTCACTCTGAAATTCTTTGAACTTTTCAAATGTTTCAGACTTATGTTTCATCAAGTAGATATACTCATATCTGCTCAAATCATCTGTGAAGATCAGAAAATAATGATACCTGTCGCGAGTCTCAATATTCATCGGACCACATACATCAGTATGTATGATTTCCAACAAATTTGTTGCTCGCTCCATTATTCCGAAGAACGGAGTCTTAGTCATCTTGCCCATGAGGCATGGTTCGCAAGCATCAACTGATTCATAATCAAGTGATTCCAAAAGCCTATCAGCATGGAGTTTCTTCATGCGCTTTACACCAATATGACCTAAACAGCAGTGCCACAAATAAGTTGCACTATCATTATTAACTTTGCATCTTTTGGTTTCAATATTATCATTATGTGTATTACTACAATCGAGATCCAACGAACTATTTTCATTGGGTGTGTAATCATATAAGGTTTTATTCATGTAACCAGAACAACAATTTATTCTCTTACTTAAATGAATAACCGTATTAAATAAACATGATCAAATCATATTCATGCTCAATGCAAACACCAAATAACACTTATTTAGGTTCAACACTAATCCCAAAAGTATAGGGAGTGCGCGATGATGATCATATCAATCTTGGAACCACTTCCAACACACATCGTCACTTCACCCTTAACTAGTCTCTGTTTATTCTGCAACTCCCGTTTCGAGTTACTAATCTTAGCAACTGAACTAGTATCTATTACTGAGGGGTTGCTATAAACACTAGTAAAGTACACATCAATAACATGTATATGAAATATACTTATGTTCACTTTGCCATCCTTCTTATCCGCCAATCACTTGGGGTAGTTCTGCTTCCAGTGACTAGTCCTTTTGCAGTAGAAGCACTTAGTCTCAGGCTTAGGATCAGACTTGGGCTTCTTCACTTGAGCAGCAGCTTGCTTGCCGTTCTTCTTGAAGTTCCCCTTCTACCCTTTGCCCTTTTCTTGAAACTAGTGGTCTTATCAACCATCAACACTTGATGTTTTTCTTGATTTCTACCTTCGTTGATTTCAGCATCATGAAGAGCTTGGGAGTTGTTTCCGTTATCCCTTGCATATTATAGTTCATCACGAAGTTCTACTAACTTGGTGATGGTGACTAGAGAATTCTGTCAATCACTATCTTATCTGGAAGATTAACTCCCACTTGATTCAAGCGATTGTAGTACCCACACAATCTGAGCACATGCACACTAGTTGAGCGATTCTCCTCCATCTTTTAGCTATAGAACTAGTTGGAGACTTCATATCTCTCAACTCGGGTATTTGCTTGAAATATTAACTTCAACTCCTGGAACATCTCCTATGGTCCATGACGTTCAAAACGTCTTTGAAGTCCCGATTCTAAGCCATCTAAGTATGGTGCACTAAACTATCAAGTAGTCATCATATTGAGCTAGCCAAACATTCATAACGTCTGCATCTGCTCCTGCAATAGGTCTGTCACCTAGCGGTGCATCAAGGACATAATTCTTCTGTGCAGCAATGAGGATAAACCTCACATCACGAATCCAATCCGCATCATTGCTACTAACATCTTTCAACACAATTTTCTCTAGGAACATATCAAAATAAACACAGGGAAGCGACAACGCGAGCTATTGATCTATAAAATAATTTGCAAAATACTACCAGGACTAAGTTCATGATAAATTTAAGTTCAATTTAATCATATTACTTAAGAACTCCCACTTAGATAGACATCCCTCTAATCCTCTAAGTGATTACGTGATCCAAATCAACTAAACCATGTCTGATCATCACATGAGATGGAGTAGTTTCATTGGTGAACATCGCTATGTTGATCATATCTACTATATGATTCACGCTCGACCTTTCGGTCTCCGTGTTCCGAGGCCATATCTGCATATGCTAGGCTCGTCAAGTTTAACCTGAGTATTCTGTGTGTGCAAAACTGGCTTGCACCTATTGTAGATGGACGTAGAGCTTATCACACCCGATCATCACGTGGTGTCTGGGCACGACGAACTTTGGCAACGGCGCATACTCAGGGAGAACACTTCTTGATAATTTAGTGAGAGATCATCTTATAATGCTACCGTCAATCAAAGCAAGATAAGATGCATAAAAAGATAAACATCACATGCAATCAATATAAGTGATATGATATGGCCATCATCATCTTGTGCTTGTGATCTCCATCCTCGAAGCACCGTCGTGATCACCATCGTCACCGGCGCGACACCTTGATCTCCATCGTAGCATCGTTCTCGTCTCGCCAATCTTATGCTTCCACGACTATCGCTACCGCTTAGTGATAAAGTAAAGCATTACAGCGCGATTGCATTGCATACAATAAAGCGACAACCATCTGGCTCCTGCCAGTTGCCGATAGCTCGGTTACAAAACATGATCATCTCATACAATAAAATTTAGCATCATGTCTTGACCATATCACATCACAACATGCCCTGCAAAAACAAGTTAGACGTCCTCTACTTTGTTGTTGCAAGTTTTACGTGGCTGCTACGGGCTTAAGCAAGAACCAATCTTACCTACGCATCAAAACCACAACGATAGTTTGTCAAGTTGGTGTTGTTTTAACCTTCGCAAGGACCGGGCGTAGCCACACTCGGTTCAACTAAAGTTGGAGAAACTGTCACCCGCTAGCCACCTTTGTGCAAAGCACGTCGGGAGAACCGGTCTCGCGTAAGCGTACGCGTAATGTCGGTCCGGGCCGCTTCATCCAACAATACCGCCGAACCAAAGTATGACATGCTGGTAAGCAGTATGACTTATATCGCCCACAACTCACTTGTGTTCTACTCGTGCATATAACATCAACACATAAAACCTAGGCTCTGATACCACTGTTGGGTTTCGTAGTAATTTCAAAAAAATTCCTACGCACACGCAAGATCATGGTGATGCATAGCAACGAGAGGGGGGAGAGTGTGATCTACGTACCCTTGTAGATCGACAACGGAAGCGTTAACTTGGTTGATGTAGTCGTACGTCTCCACGGCCCGACCGATCAAGCACCGAAACTACGGCACCTCCGAGTTCTAGCACACGTTCAGCTCGATGACGATCCCCGGACTCCGATCCAGCAAAGTGTCAGGGAAGAGTTCCGTCAGCACGACGGCATGGTGACGATCTTGATGTTCTACCGTCGCAGGGATTTGCCTAAGCACCGCTACAATATTATCGAGGACTATGGTGGAAGGGGGCACCGCACACGGCTAAGAATAAGATCACGTAGATCAACTTGTGTCTCTAGGGTGCCCCCTGCCCCCGTATATAAAGGAGCAAGGGAGGAGGAGGCCGGCCCTAGGAGGAGGGCGCGCCAAGGGGAGTCCTACTCCCACCGGGAGTAGGACTCCTTCTTTCCTAGTCCAACTAGGAGAAGGGGGGAAAGGAGGGAAGTGGAGAAGGAAGGGAGAGGGGGGCCGCGCCCCAAACCCCTTGTCCAATTCGGACTGGGCTTGGGAGGGGCGCGCGCCACCTCCTGCCTCCTTCCCACTAAAGCCCATTAAGGCCCAATACTCTTCCCCGTATTCCCGTAACTCCCCGGTACTCCGAAAAATACCCGAATCACTCGGAACCTTTCCGATGTCCGAATATAGTCGTCCAATATATCGATCTTTACGTATCGAACATTTCCAGACTCCTCGTCATGTCCCCGATCTCATCCGAGACTCCGAACTCCTTCGGTACATCAAAACTCATAAACTCATAATATAACTGTCATCGAAACCTTAAGCGTGCGGACCCTACGGGTTCGAGAACAATGTAGACATGACCGAGACATGTCTCCGGTCAATAACCAATAGCGGGACCTGGATGCCCATATTGGCTCCTACATATTCTACGAAGATCTTTATCGGTCATACCGCATAACAACATACGTTGTTCCCTTTGTCATCGGTATGTTACTTGCCCGAGATTCGATCGTCGGTATCTCAATACCTAGTTCAATCTCGTTACAAGCAAGTCTCTTCACTCGTTCCGTAATACATCATCTCACAACTAACTCATTAGTTGCAATGCTTGCAAGGCTTATGTGATGTGCATTACCGAGAGGGCCCAGAGATACCTCTCCGACAATCGGAGTGACAAATCCTAATCTCGAAATACGCCAACCCAACATGTACCTTTGGAGACACCTGTAGAGCACCTTTATAATCACCCAGTTATGTTGTGACGTTTGGTAGCACACAAAGTGTTCCTCTGGCAAACGGGAGTTGCATAATCTCATAGTCATAGGAACATGTATAAGTCATGAAGAAAGCAATAGCAACATACTAAACGATCGGGTGCTAAGCTAATGGAATGGGTCATGTCAATCAGATCATTCACCTAATGATGTGATCCCGTTAATCAAATAACAACTCTTTATCCATGGTTAGGAAACATAACCATCTTTGATTAACGAGCTAGTCAAGTAGAGGCATACTAGTGACACTCTGTTTGTCTATGTATTCACACATGTATTATGTTTCCGGTTAATACAATTCTAGCATGAATAATAAACATTTATCATGATATAAGGAAATAAATAATAACTTTATTATTGCCTCTAGGGCATATTTCCTTCAGGAACTGCATGGACGCCTTCCTCCTGGAGGTGCGTGGCGCACCCCGGCTCTCGTGCGCACGCCGCCGCGACCGCCCGCTCGCATCGCCGCCTCGCCGCGCCGCCGCCTTCGCCCGCACGCGCGTCGCGGTCTCGCCCGCCCGCCCGCTCGCGTCGCACGCCATCGCGCGCCACGGCCTCGCCCGCCTGCTCGCGCCGCGCACGCCCACGCACGTCGCGGCCTCGCCCGCCCGCTCACGCCGGCCTGCTCGCGCCACCACCACGCGTGGCCCCGCCCCCGCCGTGCGCTCGCCCGCGCCCGGACGTGCTCGCCAGCACGCGCGCCCGCCTCCCGTGCTCGCCCGCTCACCCACGCACATGCTCGCGCCGCCCTGCCGCGTTCGCGCCCTTCGCCCACGTTCTGCGAGGACGAGCGCCGGCTGGAACTGCAGCTGCTGCTGGTCCTGCGAGGTGCGCGAGCCGGGAGAGGCCGACGCAGGCATGCTCCAGAGAGAGAAAGGGGAGAGAGAAGAAGGGAGAGATGAGTCTATGGGCTAATAAATGAAATGTTGCATGTTACTAGTAGTATGAGTAACATCACACATATCAAGGCAAGATGAGTCTATGGGCTAATAAATGAAGTGTTGCATGTTACCACACATATGTTACTCCCCACTATAGAGGTAGTAACATAGAGTAGTAAGGCTGGTCACAATGGGCAAGAACATAAGCTAGTAACATACACACTTTCTTAGACTATGTACTATCTTCATAGTGGGTAGGAACATCTATGTAGTGTCATGCAACGATGTATTTATTAGGTTATAGACTCATTGTTTCTTGGAGTGTGTGATGTTCCGGTAACTTAGCTAGTTACCACAAGCACCTCTCTCTTCATTAAATATGTGCCACATAAGCAAAGTTGTATTGGAGTGTGTGATGTTACTCCTAAGTTCCTCCCCATTGTGACCAGCCTAAGATGTGCATGTTACTACTATATGTTACTACCCATTTCAGTTATGCTCTGAACTTTAGATGCACCCTGCCTCAGTTTCAGTACTGGATTTGCTGATTGTTGCTGCTATTGACTTGTTGGTTGACCTTGAAGTTATAAAAGCTCAGCAACAAGATCCCTAGGTAAGAGTATTTCCTAAGCCACGTTCATGTTTTGTAGAACAGGCTCCTATTATTTACTTTGCTTTTAGTTTACAGGCTCCATGCGTATGCGAGAGAGGGCGAGTCGAGGGTTTCCTCCCCAACCCCTCGAGACGTGGAAAACTCCCCGTTTCCACGACGAGTCGGGATGGGGAATCCCTGATGGGTGAGCAATCAAGCGCTTCAGTAGCTTCATGGACCAACTTGTCCCATGGGCTCTACGCCCTTCGTGTGAAAGCCTATTCACATGGTAAGGGTGGACTAGAACATGCATCCAAAAACAACACTAATCTCATGACTAACTGTCCACGGCTAGTGGCATGTTTTTGTACTCTATAATTTTAAATACAAGGTTGATGCCAGCACGAAAACTTCAAGCCGTGGACAAAACATAGTCAAAGAAATAAGAAAACATAGTCAAGATTCCACTGTTGCCTTTTTTGTTCTAAATAAGGGCCTGTTCGGAACTCCTTCCGCTCCACGCTTCTCCAACTCCGCGAGCGAAGCCGGGCCAAACGTCTGGGCTCCGTGGAGTGAGCTTCGCGAAGCGCTGCGGCCCTCTAGTGCAAAATAGCGAAGCAGCTAAAGCCCAGTGTCGGTGTCAAAACCGGAGGATCTCGGGTAGTGGGTCCCGAACTGTGCGTCTAGGCCGGATGGTAACAGGAGGCAGGGAACACGATGTTTTACCCAGGTTCGGGCCCTCTTGATGGAGGTAAAACCCTACGTCCTGCTTGATTAATATTGATGATATGGGCAGTACAAGTAGATCTACCACGAGATCAAGGAGGCTAAACCCTAGAAGCTAGCCTATGGTATGATTGTTGTATATGGAGTTGATGTCCTACGGACTACAACCCTCCGGTTTATATAGACACCGGATAGGGTTAGGGTTACATAGAGTCAGTTACAATGGTAGGAGATCTTGAATATCTGCATCGCCAAGCTTGCCTTCCACGCCAAGGAAAGTCCCATCCAGACACGGGACGAAGTCTTCAATCTTGTATCTTCATAGTCCTGGAGTTCGGCTGAAGGTATAGTCCGGCTACCCGAACACCCCCTAATCCAGGACTCCCTCAGTAGCCCCTGAACCAGGCTTCAATGACGACGAGTCCGGCGCGCAAATTTTCTTCGGCATTGCAAGGCGGGTTCCTCCTCCAAGTCCTTCATAGAAGATTGTAAACACCAAGAGTAGTGTCCGGCTCTGCAAAATAAGCTTCCACATATTGCCATAGAGAGAATAATATTAACACAAATCAAATCTGCTGACGTATTCCGCAGTGCGTCATCACACTACAACCAAGTCCTTTACTCGAATCGTTTTCACCTTTCCACCTCAGCGTGTTTTGCGAGGCGGTTTCCTTGGCACGTCTTGTCAAAGCAGAGATCGTGTACCCCCCTTTTACGGGATTCTCATCAATACAGACGTGGGTAACCCAATCGTGCCCGTTAGCATGTTTTCTCGATTAAAGGCGAGTCCCAAACGGTTACGGGGAGGGCTCCTGGTATTCAACCTCTTATAAAGAGACCAGGGCCTTAATCCTTTTCTCCAATCCCAAACAAGTTCGCCCGTTGCCTCGAGTTCCAACACCATAGGCTCCAGATTCCGGGCGCCTCAGACCTTCGACAATCTCCGGTTCTGACTTTCAAGGCCGATGGAACGGAGGAGGACGTGCTAAAGTTGAGAGAGGCTAAGTTCTTGACCGCCGAAATTTCGCACAGGTGAGAGCGTAGTGTTCGTGTCTCACTTCCTTCGGGGGTTAGGCTTCCCGATGGATCCCTTTGTGAGGGGACTGCTGTTTTATTACGGGCTGGAATTTCACGACTTAGCTCCGGAGTCCATCCTCCATATCTCCTCGTTTATCGTTGTATGCGAAGCGTTCCTCCGTGTTACCCCTCACTTCGGATTATGGCTCAAGACTTTCAAAGTGGAGCCGAAGATGATCAATGGACGGCACGCAGAGTGCGGAGGCGCTGTTATAAGCAAAAATGTTGATGCTCCATGGCCCGAGGGCTCTTTTCAAGAGGAGCTAGGCTTGTGGCAACGAGAGTGGTTTTATATCACCACTCCCGGGAGCACCAAGTGGGTGGCGCTTCCTGCCTTTCGCTCGGGTCCCCCACCACGGCTAGCGTCATGGGTTAACAGAGGGTTAGATTGAGGTTTGCCCAAAGACGTGCCCTTGTTACAGGGCCGAATTAAGGATCTCCTGGAAGGAGACCTCATCTTGGTCAAGGTAACGCAGGTCATGCTGATTCGCTGAATATTGCCCGGCAAACGTCGCCCCCTTCGCCTGTGGGAGTTTAATCCAGAGGGACCACGAGCTCTCCAGAACTTTATAGGCGCAACGCCCGCGGAGATGTATAGACTATTCTTCGGATCACAAGAGATGTGTCCGGATTTAACCGAGGACGCAGGCCTAAGCTGCAATCGCCCGGATACTCAAGTAAGCAACCTTGTGCCCGGACCTTCTATCTGTATAATTGTCATAAGCTTGCCCCTAAAAGAGCCGCCCTTTTAAACAGGAGTGGATAGCGAAGGCAAAACTGATCAGGTGTCCGGCTCCCCTTCCTGAAACCAGGCCGGATCCCGTGCTGGTCAGGATGCTGGAGATAATGCCTTTGGAGGGGGAGGACAAGGAAGCTATGGCCTCCTCAAAGGAGGCTGCTCCGAAGGGAGGAACCGACAATTCCTCTCCTAAGGGGAAGAAGAGAGCCGCCTCTGACGACCCGGAAACCATGGCCTCGAAGCGAGGGAGAAAATCCTCGTCAGAGGGTCCGACGCCGGGGAGTCCCTCGGCCGGACTATGCCCTCAAGGGGATCAGCTCTCCAGCGAGCCGTAAGTGGAGAAAGATTTTCCTTTTGAGGGATGAGGGAAATCCTTGATTTATATCTGAGAAGATTAACCAAACATTTACCTTGTAGCTCGGACCTCAGCCCTTCTCAGCAGAGCTCGTCTTCGGGGGATCTCCTTCCGGAGATGATGGAGAGCGGGACGCCTCCCCCTGCCGTGCCGCCTAGCGAGGCGGGCGACCCTGAGGTGTCGTCGCAGAGGGTTTCTCCGAATCCGGCAGGGGCGGAAGGTAGCTATGCCCCCCCCCCCCCCCCCCCCCCCCCCCCCGAGGTTCTCCGTGTCCGGCCTTCGAAAGAGGTCATGGGACAAGCCCGGCACCGTCTGGTGCTCGGCCGGAGGAGCTAAAGATTTTGCTGGGGCGAGCTTCTATCTCAGAGGAGCACCGCGCATTGATGGGCACGGTGATTGAAAGGATTTCATCCGCAGAGAGCGGATTGTATGAGGCCGTCAAAAGTTTACTGACGGGTTTCGAGGTATATTAGATAATGTATACTTTTGTCAGTTGCGCATGAATAAGATGCGCCCTGTGTAGATAGTAGCCCCTGAGACTCTGCGCGTCGTCAAGATATGACGGTACGCGGAGGATCATAACCCCAGGTCTAAGATGTCGCCTTTGAATGTAGGCGGCAGGGTGTCTGGAATCGAGCCGAACTGACGATTTTGCTGAACTAAAGCGACAACTGGACGTGGCAGATGCCGACATCACGCTTGTCAATAAGCGGCTTGATGAGGCCCAAGGTATGTAATTCCTCGGGCGGCATCAGGTAAGAACAGTTTTATGCCTGTGTCTTACGATGTGTGTGCTTGACGCAGATGGTGCGGCCGCCGTGGAGAGTCTTAGGGCAGAACTTGCCCGAGCTAAAGAACAAGCCGGCGAAAGTGATGCGGCCACCAGGAAAGCCCTTGAAGAGCTGAGAGCCGAACAGGCTGCTCATTGCCGAAGCAAGGAAGAGATGGACGAGATGGCCGAAAAGTTAAAAAGCGCTACAGACCGTTGCAGACTTCTTGAAAAAGAAGACCAGGTGAAATAGACGGACTTAGAGAAGGCCGTTGCCAATGCCAAGGACGTGCGCTCTGCGATGAGAGCTGCGAAGGAGGAGCTGCGTCAGGCCGAACAGATTGTGGCTGGAAAGCCCTTTATGCTGCGAAGGAAATTTTGCGATCTGAAGTTTGCTCCGTTGGACCGGATGTGGAGTGTGGAGGATACCTATCTGGACTTGGCAGCGTGTGCTGCTGATGCGACCGAACACTTTCGAGATCAGAAAGATCGCGAAGTGGAAAAGCTTTTCTGGTCACAGTTTCACAATCCAGAGCGTCCACTGGTAGTGGATGATCATTTGGCTCAATGGGCCGAACTGAATAGGTTGTCTGGACTCGCCATGAAGTACGTCATGGGTCACCTGTGGTCGGGGAGATAGGAGCCGAAGAGTTATTTCAGCTTAGTGCAGCAATTCCTTAATGCGGTGCCGCGTATAAATGCAATGAAGAGGTCAGCATGCATAGAGGGCGCTAGGATGGCTCTTGCCCGTGTTAAGACATACTGGGCAGAGATGGAGACCACCGTTGTTGCGTCCCGAGATTCGGACAAAAGCCGAGTACCTTCCGAGCACTATTTTCAGGAAGTTCTTGAAGGCGCTCGTGTAATAGAGACGCAGTGCCAGAAAGATGCTATGTTATGATAGCATATGTAATTATAAAGTAATATTTTGATAAACTGTAGTGGCCTTTTTTATACTTGTGCCTCCAAGTATTGGGAACACCTCCTGCGCGGCCGTTTTAAGATATATATATATATACAAAATCTGAAAGATGGCAGTCGTTGGCTTCAGCCCCCACGCACATAGTGCGGGGGTGCTCGCAGAAGACGCATTTTCACACTTAACCCAACGTCTTGGTCCTACAAAGGAGGTGATAGCGCAGCGGGCCAGGCAACTAGACTATAATGCTTTAATACTTTCACTTAGCCATAGGAGTTTGACAGTGAGACTATTTAGGTAGCCCCTTGGTGGCAACTGCGCTCGTCCGAGTTCGGGGCGCGTATGTGCCTGACCGGGAAGCGGCCCTTCGTTAAAGAGGAGGAATCCGATAGATTCCGATAGGTCATCGAGTGGCTGACCAGTCTCATGCTACATCATGATAGTCAGTTTTCGGCTTTCTCTACTGAGGTGCTCGCCCGGCCGAACCGGGGCACAATCGCAGTAGTTCTCCTGGTGCTACCTTAGCCGATAAAGCGGAACGTAAGGTAGCCGAACTCAGGAGCCGGGCAACCCAACATTTGACCAAAGACATGATTCGGAGCTGATGCATATAATGCCAAAACTCGCGACGCCGAACACTCCCTAAGGTGTTCGGTCTTTATGAGTGCGGGCGAAACAACACTCTTTATTAAAAAAAGCCCCTAGTGTCCAGGTACGTGCAAAAATTCTGACGTGGCCACATGCCAAGACGCCAGCCTCCTCCTTGGTTATATCAGAAAAAACCAGGGGATGTGTAGCAACAAGAGACAGTAAAAAGGTTTACGCAGGGTCTTAATCTAAAAAGAATCCTTTAGGACGGGTCCCTACTGCACGTCTGCGCCTGTGTCTCCGTTGTGCCGTATCCTGGACGGGCGCCGCACGACGTTCATCTGTAAAAGAGAGGAACTGAGTTGAAAATGGGTCGTGCTAAAAAGGTTTAAAATAAACAAAGTATAAAGTAAAATATATAAGATTGAGCTTTATTGTCTCTTATTGTATATGCGTGGAGCCCCTAGTGCGGGATTATATGGCCACTAGGCCTGCATCAATGATGATTTTGCACCGAACTCGTCTATCCGCGTTCGTGGTCTTGAATGACCTATTTCGAAGTTTTTTGGCCGGTGAGGCCATTTTGCTGTGGGGATGTCAAAGCGGCTGCACAGTCCTCCGCTTGGGGAGGCGCACTTTAGTGCTTCCCCTTCAAAGAGATGATGCCTCGTGGACCGGGCATCTTAAGCGTAAGAGATGCATAATGCGGTATTGCGTTAAAGCGAGCGAAAGCTTCGCGTCCCAGTAGTGCTTGATAGCGACTTGAGAACGGGACGATATGGAAGGTCAGCTTTTCGCGGCGGAAGTTATCGGCAGAGCCGAATATGACTTCGAGCCGGAGGAAACCCATACAATGGGTGTCCAGACCAGGTATTACCCCTTGAAAGGAGGTTTTGCTGCGGCGGATTCTTGCTGGGTTTATCCCCATGTGCTGGATTGTATCCTGATATATCAGGTTTAGTCCACTGCCGCCGTCCATAAGGACATTTGAAAACTGGAGTCCGCCAATTATTGGATCGAGTGTCAAGGCAGTCCAGCCTACATTCTTGATATTTCTAGAATAATCTAGCTGATCGAAGATGATCGGTTTTGACAACCAGTGGCAGGACCCTTTGGGGATGGGCCGTGTGGTGCGTACCTTTACGGGCGCCGCACGTTTTGTTGTGTGAAGTGAGTTCACTGTTTTTACTTCTTGTGGGAAGTTCTTTTGTTTTCTGGTGCTCTGCTTTTGGGGTTCGTCCTCGTCTTCGCTTGGTGTGTCGAGCCCCTTGTGTTCGGCATTGAGTCTGCCGGATTGTTTGAAAACCCAACAGTCTCTGTGAGTATGGTTAGCAGGCTTCCCGGGAGTACTGTGTATCTGACATATCCTATCCAGGATCTTATTTAGGTTGGATGGATCATCCCTGTAATCCCCGGGGGGCGATTTTGCCTGATTTTGTCGTGAGCCTTTGAATCCGGCATTGACTGCCGTGCTCTTCGGACTTTTGTCCTTAGTCCAGCGACGGTCCTTGTTGCGTCGCCGTTTTCCGTTTCCATCCCTAGTTTCGGATGTACTTGGGTCGCTGGGGCTGCACCTTGCCAACCAGCTGTCCTCCCCTACACAAAAGCGGGTCATGAGGCTTGTTAGTGCGGCCATTGTTCTTGGCTTTTCTTGGCCGAGGTGTCTAGCGAGCCATTCGTCTCAGACATTATGCCTGAAAGCTGCTAAGGCTTCGGCGTCCGGACAGTCGACTATCTGATTCTTTTTACTAAGGAATCTATTCCAGAACTGCCGAGCTGATTCTCCGGGTTGTTGAGTTATGTGACTAAGATCGTCTGCATCCGGAGGGCGGACATAGGTCCCTTGAAAGTTTGCTCGGAAAGCATCCTCGAGCTCTTCCCAGCTTCCAATTGTGTTTTCGGGAAGGCTTTTAAGCCAATGCCGGGCTGCCCTTTAAGCTTAAGAGGTAAATATTTTATGGCGTGGAGATCATCTCCTCTAGCCATGTGTATGTTGGGGAACGTAGCAGAAATTCAAAATTTTCTTACGTGTCACCAAGATCTATCTATGGAGAAACCAGCAACGAGGGGAAGGAGAGTGCATCTACATACCCTTGTAGATTGCTAAGAGGAAGCGTTCAAGAGAACGGGGTTGAAGGAGTCGTACTCGTCGTGATCCAAATCACCGGAGATCCTAGTGTCGAACGGACGGCACCTCCGCGTTCAACACACGTACAGCCCGGTGACGTCTCCCATGCCTTGATCCAGCAAGGAGAGAGGGAGAGGTTGAGGAAGACTCCATCCAGCAGAAGCACAACGGCGTGGTGGTGGTGGAGGAGCATGGAGATCCAGCAGGGCTTCGCCAAGCACCGCGAGATATGAGGAGAAAGAGAGGTAGGGCTGCGCCAGGGAGAGGTCAGAAACTCATGTGTTGGCAGCCCCAAAGACCTCAACTATATATAGGGGAGAGGGAGGGGGCTGCGCCCCCACCTAGGGTTCCACCCTAGGGGCGGCGGCCAGCCCAGATCCCATCTGGTGGGACGGCCAGGGGAGGGGGAGAGGGAGGCGCACCAGGCATGGGCCCTAAGGCCCATCTTCCCTTAGGGTTTGCCCCCCTCCTCCCCTTAGGCGCCTTGGGCCCTTGTGGGGGGGCGCACCAGCCCACCTGGGGCTGGTCCCCTCCCACACTTGGCCCATGCAGCCCTCCGGGGCTTGTGGCCCCACTTGGTGGACCCCCGGGACCCTCCCAGTGGTCCCGGTACGTTACCGATAAAACCCGAAACCTTTCCGGTGACCAAAACAGGACTTCCCATATATAAATCTTTACCTCCGGACCATTCCGGAACTCCTCATGACGTCCGGGATATCATCCGGGACTCCGAACAACATTCGGTAACCACGTATATCTATTCCTTATAACCCTAGCATCATCGAACCTTAAGTGTGTAGACCCTACGGGTTCAGGAACCATGCAGACATGACCGAGACGTTCTCCGGTTAATAACCAACAGTGGGATCTGGATACCCATGTTGGTTCCCACATGTTCCACGATGATCTCATCGGATGAACCACGATGTTGAGGATTCGATCAATCCCGTATACAATTCCCTTTGTCTAGTGGTACGATACTTGCCCGAGATTCGATCGTCGGTATCCCGATACCTTGTTCAATCTCGTTACCGGCAAGTCTCTTTACTCGTTCCGTAACACATCATCCCGTGATCAACTCCTTGATCACATTGTGCACATTATGATGATGTCCTACCGAGTGGGCCCAGAGATACCTCTCCGTTTACACAGAGTGACAAATCCCAGTCTCGATTCGTGCCAACCCAACAGACACTTTCGGAGATACCTGTAGTGTACCTTTATAGCCACCCAGTTACGTTGTGACGTTTGGCACACCCAAAGCATTCCTACGGCATCCGGGAGTTGCACAATCTCATGGTCTAAGGAAATGATACTTGACATTAGAAAAGCTTTAGCATATGAACTACATGATCTTGTGCTAGGCTTAGGATTGGGTCTTTTCCATCACATCATTCTCCTAATGATGTGATCCCGTTATCAACGACATCCAATGTCCATGGTCAGGAAACCATAACCATCTATTGATCAACGAGCTAGTCAACTAGAGGCTTACTAGGGACATGGTGTTGTCTATGTATCCACACATGTATTTGAGTTTCCTATCAATACAATTCTAGCATGGATAATAAACGATTATCATGAACAAGGAAATATAATAATAACCAATTTATTATTGCCTCTAGGGCATATTTCCAACAGTCTCCCACTTGCACTAGAGTCAATAATCCAGTTCACATCGATATGTGATTAACACTCAAGGTCACATCCCCATGTGACCAACACCCAAAGAGTTCTGGGTTTGATCATTTTATGCTTGTGAGAGAGGTTTCAGTCAACGGGTCTGCAACATTCAGATCCGTATGTACTTCGCAAATTTCTATGTCATCTTGTAGATGCACCTACTACGCTACATTTGGAGCCATTTCAAATAACTGTTCTACTTGGAGCTATTCTAAATTGTTGCTCCATTATACGTATCCGGTATCTCTACTCAGAGCTATCCGGATAGGTGTTAAGCTTGCATCGACGTAACTCTTTACGTCGAACTCTTTATCACCTCCATAACCGAGAAACATATCCTTATTCCTCTAAGGATAATTTAGACCGCTATCTGGTGATCTACTCCTAGATTACCTTTGTACCCTCTTGCCAGATATGTGGCAAGGCACACATCAGGTGCGGTACTCAGCATGGCATACCGTATAGAGCCTATGACAAAAAGCATAGGGGACGACCTTCGTCCTTCCTCTTTCTTCTGCCACGGTCAAGCTTTAAGTCTTAATTTCATACCTTACAACTCAGGCAAGAACTCCTTCTTTGACTGATACATCTTGAACACCTTCAAGATCATGTCAAGGTATGTGCTCATTTGAAAGTACCATTAAGCGTTTTGATCTATCCTTATAGATCTTGATGCTCAATGTTCAAGTAGCTTAATCCAGGCTTTCCGTTGAAAAACACTTTCAAATAACCCTATATGCTTTCCAGAAATCCTACGTCATTTCTGATCAACAATATGTCAACAACATATATTCATCAGAAATTCTATAGTGCTCCCACTCACTTCTTTGGAAATACAAGTTTCTCATAAACTTTGTATACACCCAAAATCTTTGATCATCTCATCAAAGCATATATTCCAACTCCGAGATGCTTATTCCAGTCCTTAGAAGGATTGCTGGAGCTTTGCATACTTATTAGCATCTTTTAGGATTGACAAAACCTTCCGGTTGTATCACATACAACCTTTCCTCAAGAAAATCGCCGAGGAAACAATGTTTGACATCCTATCTGCAAGATTTCATAAATAATGCTAATATAATTCCAACAGACTCTTAGCATCGCTACGAGTGAGAAAGTCTCATCATAGTCAACTCCTTGAACTTGTCAGAAAACATCTTAACGACAAGTCGAGCTTTCTTAATGGTGACATTTACCATCATTGTCCGTCTTCCTTTTAAAAATCCATCTGTACTCAACAGCCTTACGACCATCGAGCCGTTCTGCCAAAGTCTACACTTTGTTTTCATACATGGATCCTCTCTCGGATTTTATGGCCTCGAGCCATTTATCGGAATCGGGGCCCACCATCGCTTCTCCATCGCTCGTAGGTTCATTGTTGTCTAGCAACATGACTTCCAAGACAGGATTACGTACCACTCTGAAGTAGTACGCATCCTTGTCATCCTACGAGGTTTGGGCGAGAAAGGACCCGATTCTAGAAACAATCCCTTATTGCTTTCGGATCTGAGACAGGAGGTATACCCAATTGTTTTGGGTGTCCTGTGAAGATGCATTTATCCGCTTTGGGTTCGAGCTTATCAGCCTGAAACCTTTTCACATAAGCGTTGCAGCCCCAAACTTTTAAGAAATGACAGCTTAGGTTTCTCTAAACCATAGTTCATACGGTGTCATCTCATCGGAATTACGTGGTGCCTTATTTAAAGTGAATGTGGTTGTCTCTAATGCCTAACCCATAAACTATCGTGGTAATTCGATAAGAGACATCATGGTATGCATCATATCCAATAGGGTGCAGTTATGATGTTCGGACACACCATCATACTATGGTGTTTCAGGCTGTATTAGTTGTGAAACAATTTCCACAATGTCTTAATTCTGTGCCAAACTCGTAATTCAGATATTCATCTCTATGATCATATCATAGATATTTTATCCTCTTGTCACGACAATCTTTCAACTTCACCCTGAAATTACTTGAACCTTTCAATAATTCAGACTCGTGATTCATCAAGTAAATATACTCAACATCTACTCAAATCATCTGTGAAGTAAGAACACAACGATATCCACTACATGCCTCAGCACTCATTGGTCTGCACACATCAAAATGTATTACTTCCAACATGTTGCTTTCTTGTTCCATTTTACTGAAAACGAGGCTTTCAGTCATCTTGCCCATGTGGTATGATTTGCATGTCTCAAGTGATTCAAAATCAAGTGAGTCCAAACGGTCCATTTGCACGGAGTTTCTTCATGCATATACACCAATAGACATGGTTCGCATGTCTCAAACTTTTCAAAAACGAGTGAGCCCAAAGTTCCATCAACATGGAGCTTCTTCATGCGTTTTATATTGATATGACTTACGTGGCAGTGCCACAAGTAGGTGGTTCTATCATTACTATCTTATATCTTTTTTGGCATGAACATGTGTATCACTACGATCGAGATTCAATAAACCATTCATTTTAGGTGCAAGACCATTGAAGGTATTATTCAAATAAACAGAGTAACCATTATTCTCCTTAAATGAATAACCGTATTGCGATAGACATAATCCAATCATGTCTATGCTCAACGCAAACACCAATCTCGATGGTAGAGGGAACGTGCGATGCTTGATCACATCAAGCTTGGAAAAACTTCCAACACATATTGCCAGCTCACCTTTAGCTAGTCTCCGTTTACTCCGCAGCCTTTTATTTCGAGTTTACTAACATTTAGCAACCGAACCGGTATCTAATACCATGGTGCTACTAGGAGTACTAGTAAAGTACACATTAACACAATGTATATCCAATATACTTCTATCGACCTTGCCAGCCTTCTCATCTACCAAGTATCTAGGGTAATTCTGCTCCAGTGGCTGTTCCTCTTATTACAGAAGCACTTAGTCTCGGTTTGGGTTCAACCTTGGGTTTCTTCACTAGAGCAGCAGCTGAATTGCCGTTTCATGAAGTATCCCTTTGTTCCCTTGCCCTTCTTGAAACTAGTGGTTTCACAAACCATCAACAATTGATGCTCCTTCTTGATTTCTACTTTTGTGGTGTCAAACATCACGAATATCTCAAGGATCATCATATATCCTTGATATTATAGTTCATCACGAAGCTCTAGCAGCTTGGTGGTAATGACTTCGGAGAAACATCACTATCTCATCTGGAAGATCAACTCCCACTCGATTCAAATGATTGTTGTACTCAGACAATCTGAGCACAAGCTCAACAATTGAGCTTTTCTCTCTTAGTTTGCGGGCTAAGAAAATCGTCGGAGGTCTTATACCTCTTGACGTGGGCACGAGCCTGAAATCCCAATTTCAGCCCTCGAAACATCTCATATGTTTCGCGACGTTTCAAAACGTCTTCGGTGCCTCAACTCTGAACTATCACGTAGTTATCAAAATGTGTATGTCAGATGTTCGCAACATCCACAGACGACGTTCGAGGTTCAGCACACTGAGCGGTGCATTAAGGACATAAGCCTTCTATGAAGCAATGAGGACAATCTCAGTTTACGGACCTAGTCCGCATAATTGCTACTATCAACTTTCAACTAAATTTTCTCTAGGAACATATCTAAACAGTAGAACTGAAGCGCGAGCCACGACATAATTTGCGAAGACCTTTTGACTATGTTCAGGATAATTAAGTTCATCTTATGAACTCCCACTCAGATAGACATCCCTCTAGTCATCTAAGTGATTACATGATCCGAGTCAACTAGGCCGTGTCCGATCATCACGTGAGACGGACTAGTCAACATCGGTGAACATCTTCATGTTGATCGTATCTTCTATACGACTCATGCTCGACCTTTCGGTCTTCTGTGTTCCGAGGCCATGTCTGTACATGCTAGGCTCGTCAAGTCAACCTAAGTGTTTCGCTGTGTAATCTGTCCTTACAACCCGTTGTATGTGAACGTTAATTCTAACACCCGATCATCACGTGTGCTTCAAACACGAACTCGCACGGTGCACAGTTTAGGGGAACACTTCTTGAAATTATTATGAGGATCATCTTATTTACTACCGTTGTTCTAAGCAAATAAGATGTATAAACATGATAAACATCACATGCAATCAAATGGTGACATGATATGGCCAATATCATTGCTCCTTTTGATCTCCATCTTGGGCTCCATGATCATCTTGTCACCGGCATGACACCATGATCTCCATCATCGTGTCTCCATGAAGTTGTCTCGCCAACTATTACTTCTACTACTATGGCTACCGGTTAGCAATAAAGTAAAGTAATTACATGGCGTTGTTCAATGACACGCAGGTCATAAATAAATAAAGACAACTCCTATGGCTCCTGCTGGTTGTCATACTCATCGACATGCAAGTCGTGATTCCTATTACAAGAACATGATCAATCTCATACATCACATATCATTCATCACATTCTTCTTGGCCATATCACATCACTTCATCACATTCTTCTTGGCCATATCACATCACATAGCATACCCTGCAAAAACAAGTTAGACGTCCTCTAATTGTTGTTTGCATGTTTTACGTGGCTGCTATGGGTTTCTAGCAAGAACGTTTCTTACCTACGCAAAACCACAACGTGATATGCCAATTGCTATTTACCCTTCATAAGGACCCTTTTCATCAAATCCGTTCCGACTAAAGTGGGAGAGACTGGCACCCGCTAGCCACCTTATGCAACTAGTGCATGTCAGTCGGCGGAACCTGTCTCACGTAAGAGTACATGTAAGGTCGGTCCGGGCCGCTTCATCCCACAATACCGTCGAAACAAGATTGGACTAGTAACAGTAAGCATATTGAACAAAATCAACGCCCACAACTACTTTGTATTCTACTCGTGCATAGAATCTACGCAATAGACCTAGCTCATGATGCCACTGTTGGGGAACATAGCAGAAATTCAAAATTTTCTTACGTGTCACCAAGATCTATCTATGGAGAAACCAGCAACGAGGGGAAGGAGAGTGCATCTACATACCCTTGTAGATCGCTAAGAGGAAGCGTTCAAGAGAACGGGGTTGAAGGAGTCGTACTCGTCGTGATCCAAATCACCGGAGATCCTAGTGCCGAACGGACGGCACCTCCGCGTTCAACACACGTACAGCCCGGTGACGTCTCCCATGCCTTGATCCAGCAAGGAGAGAGGGAGAGGTTGAGGAAGACTCCATCCAGCAGTAGCACAACGGCGTGGTGGTGGTGGAGGAGCATGGTGATCCATCAGGGCTTCGCCAAGCACCACGAGATATGAGGAGAAAGAGAGGTAGGGCTGCGCCAGGGAGAGGTCAGAAACTCATGTGTTGGCAGCCCCAGAGACCTCAAGTATATATAGGGGAGAGGGAGGGGGCTGCGCCCCCACCTAGGGTTCCACCCTAGGGGCGGCGGCCAGCCCAGATCCCATCTGGTGGGGCGGCCAGGGGAGAGGGAGAGGGAGGCGCACCAGGCATGGGCCCTAAGGCCCATCTGCCCTTAGGGTTCCCCCCCCCTCCTCCCCTTAGGCGCCTTGGGCCCTTGTGGGGGGCGCACCAGCCCACCTGGGGCTGGTCCCCTCCCAAACTTGGCCCATGCAGCCCTCCGGGGCTTGTGGCCCCACTTGGTGGACCCCCGGGACCCTCCCAGTGGTCCCGGTACGTTACCGATAAAACCCGAAACCTTTCCGGTGACCAAAACAGGACTTCCCATATATAAATCTTTACCTTCGGACCATTCCGGAACTCCTCGTGACGTCCGGGATATCATCCGGGACTCCGAACAACATTCGGTAACCACGTATATCTATTCCTTATAACCCTAGCGTCATCGAACCTTAAGTGTGTAGACCCTACGGGTTCGGGAACCATGCAGACATGACCGAGACGTTCTCCGGTTAATAACCAACAGCGGGATCTGGATACCCATGTTGGTTCCCACATGTTCCACGATGATCTCATTGGATGAACCACGATGTCGAGGATTCGATCAATCCCGTATACAATTCCCTTTGTCTAGTGGTACGATACTTGCCCGAGATTCGATCGTCGGTATCCCGATACCTTGTTCAATATCGTTACTGGCAAGTCTCTTTACTCGTCCCATAACACATCATCCCGTGATCAACTCCTTGATCACATTGTGCACATTATGATGATGTCCTACCGAGTGGGCCCAGAGATACCTCTCCGTTTACACGGAGTGACAAATCCCAGTCTTGATTCGTGCCAACCCAACAGACACTTTCGGAGATACCTGTAGTGTACCTTTATAGCCACCCAGTTACGTTGTGACGTTTGGCACACCCAAAGCATTCCTACGGCATCCGGGAGTTGCACAATCTCATGGTCTAAGGAAATGATACTTGACATTAGAAAAGCTTTAGCATACGAACTACATGATCTTGTGCTAGGCTTAGGATTGGGTCTTTTCCATCACATCATTCTCCTAATGATGTGATCCCGTTATCAACGACATCCAATGTCCATGGTCAGGAAACCATAACCATCTATTGATCAACGAGCTAGTCAACTAGAGGCTTACTAGGGACATGGTGTTGTCTATGTATCCACACATGTATTTGAGTTTCCTATCAATACAATTCTAGCATGGATAATAAACAATTATCATGAACAAGGAAATATAATAATAACCAATTTATTATTGCCTCTAGGGCATATTTCCAACAGTGTATGTGGAGGATATAATCCTCGATCCAAACTCCAGGGTCTGTTGTTCCATCATATGCCTCTATGTTTACGGGTTTGAATCCCTCTGGAAAATTCATAGTCCAGGACCTCATCGGTGAAACATAGGGGGTGTGCGGCGCCCCTGTATTTGGGTGTGCCGGATTCTAATGATGGCTTCATAGTGTTGCTTACGAGAGCTTGCTTTCTTGGCCCATAAATGGACCTGGCTGGGCCAGGATGCGAATCCTTAAGTGGGTCGCATGCCGATTTAGGTGCGGCGCCGCTTGCCGCTTTATGGGGTCGTCTATCCGACCGTGTGGCTTTCTCATTTTTTGAATGCGAGGGCTCTAGGGCCTCTTCGTCGAATTCAGGCAGTAGCTTTCTTTTCGGATAGCTTTTAGTGCGGCGAATGTCGCCGTATTTATCTGCGGTATTGATTACTTTGCTCCATCTAATCCGGAGTGCATCTTCCGCTATTTTTAGCTTCCTCTTCTGCTTTTTTAGGCTACGTGCAGTTGCAACGAGCCTCTCGTGGAGATTCTTCTGCTCCATAGGTTTATCCGGCGTGAAGTCATCCGGAATGCCGTTTTCGCCGGAGGAGGGATGTTCGGTTTCTCTATCTGTGTTGACCTATTCGGACGGTTGCTCTAAGGCCTGCTCGTCGTCTACCGGCTCATCCTGCTCTAAGGCTGGGGTTTTGTCGAGGCGGGGCTTGGGTCGGCGTTTACGCCGACGCTTTGATTTATTTTCGGGGGGTCGATCTCCCGTCCCATCCCCTTTTTCCTCGTTGTCGCTTCCTTTAGGGGTATCCACCATGTACACATCGTGAGATGAGGTGGCTGTCCAATGCCCTATGGGCGTTGGTTCGTCGGTATCTCCTGCATCGTCATCCATGCTGTCGATGTCTCCGGAGTCGAAGTTGAGCACGTCGTTTAAATTGTCGACAGTGGCTACCAAGTGGGTGGTGGGTGGGCTTTGAATTTCTTCATCATCCGTATCCCATCCTCGCTGACCGTAGTTCGGCCAGGGCTCTCCTGATAAGGAGAGAGACTTGAGAGAGTTCAGGATATCGCCAAAAGGCGAGTGCTGAAAGATGTCTGCGGCGGTGAACTCCATTATCGGCGCCCAATCGGATTCGATCGGCAGGGGCGCGGGGGGTTCGGAGTCCGAGGAGGAGTCCGGATCCTCGGAGTCACGGGTCATGCAGAGTGCGGGGCTAGCGTTCGGCTCGATCGCTTTTGGGATCGCAGCCCCCGAGGTGACGTCCAACCGCTCATCCTCGATTGGAGCAATAGGCTCCGAGTTAGGGGTCGGAACCGATGCGTGTGCGGCCTCCAGGACACTGTCCGGGGGCAGAGCTAGATCATGCCCCTCGAGATAGTGCGGCGCGCTTGGCTGTGGCTCGAACCCGTCAAAGATCAAGTCTCCGCGGATGTCAGCCGTGTAGTTTAAGCTTCCAAACCTGACTTGATGGCCAGGGGCGTAGCTTTCGATCTGCTCCAGGTGGCCGAGCGAATTGGCCCGCAGAGCGAAGCCGCCGAGGACGAAGATCTGTCCGGGGAGAAAAGTCTCACCCTGGACCGTATCGTTGTTGATGATCAAAGGACCATCGGGCCTAAAGGAGACGACACAGAGTAACTCTCAATGAAAGCACCAATGTCGGTGTCAAAACCGGCGGATCTCGGGTAGTGGGTCCCGAACTGTGCGTCTAGGCCGGATGGTAACAGGAGGCAGGGAACACGATGTTTTACCCAGGTTCGGGCCCTCTTGATGGAGGTAAAACCCTACGTCCTGCTTGATTAATATTGATGATATGGGTAGTACAAGAGTAGATCTACCACGAGATCAAGGAGGCTAAACCCTAGAAGCTAGCCTATGGTATGATTGTTGTATATGGAGTTGATGTCCTACGGACTACAACCCTCCGGTTTATATAGACACCGGATAGGGTTAGGGTTACATAGAGTCGGTTACAATGGTAGGAGATCTTGAATATCCGCATCGCCAAGCTTGCCTTCCACGCCAAGGAAAGTCCCATCCGGACACGGGACGAAGTCTTCAATCTTGTATCTTCATAGTCCTGGAGTTCGGCTGAAGGTATAGTCCGGCTACCCGAACACCCCCTAATCCAGGACTCCCTCACCTAGCTTCACGAACAGGAGAAGCGAGGCGAAATCACTAATTAAGGAGTACTCGTTGCAAAGAACACTTCACTTTCCCAGATTGCGACAAGTGGCGCACATGCAGCGCGCCACTTGTCGCAACCTGGGAGTTTTCCCTTTTTTTCGTAGATCCGTTTATTCAAAACGTTTTATCTCTTAAACCGTGCGTCCAAATCTCGAACCGTTTTCACCATTGGATTCCTCGCGTCGAGATCTTCAACACCAGATCCCATGTTGATAGGTTTTGGCGAACCTTTTTTTCATGAAAAAACCGGATGAAAAAAACCGGGCGAAAAAACCGAACCGGGAGCATGGTTTTTTTTCCTTTCCGAAAGAGGCACGCCCGTGCCTCTCGTGGAAGCAAAACCGTTACTCTCGTGGAAGGAAAAAAAACCGAAAACGCGTTTTTTTTTCGTTTTCGAGAGGCACGACCATGACTCTCGCGAAAGCACAACCGTGCCTCTCGCGGAAGCAAAACCGTGACTCTCATGAAAGAAAAAAAACAGAAAACGCGTATTTTTTTCCCTTTCCGAGAGGCACAGCCGTGACTTTCGCGTAAGCACAACCATGCCTCTCACGGAAGCAAAACCGTGACTCTCACGAAAGAAAAAAACAGAAAACGCGTTTTGTTTTTCCCTTTCCGAGAGGCACGGCCGTGATTCTCACAAAAGTACAACTGTGCCTCTCGCGGAAGAAAAACCGTGACTCTCGCAAAAGAAAAAAACAGAAAACGCTTTATTTTTTCGTGTCCGAAAGGCACGGCCGTGACTCTCGATAAAGCACAACTGTGCCTCTCGCGAAAGAAAAACCATGACTTTTGCGAAAGGAAAAAGAAAAGAAAACGCGTTTTTTCTCGCAAAAAATTAATTTTTTTCGAAATTTTTTTTGATCGAAAAGCTAAGAAAGACCGGGGGAAAACCAAAATGTCGAAAAAAACCGTTTAAAAAGCCAAAAACGCGTGTGGAAAAATAAAAAAACAAAATCCGAAGGAAGCGTCCAGAGCGCGACACGTGGCGAATGGCTAAGAGCGCGCCAAGTGGCGTTGATCGTTGCGAGGCTCCCGAAGGAGCGCTCGTTAACTAGTTGCTCCCGAAGCGAGGAGTCCGGCATATTTACAAGGGGATGCCACCGCAAAGTTGTAAAAAAACGATTCGCACAGCTCGCGTCAGGCCCCTCTCCCTCGATATCTCTTCCCTCATGACCTACCCAGCGCCGCCGGTCGCCGCCGCCACGCCCGATTCCACCTCTTCGCCGGCCGGTGAGCCTCAACATCGGTAGATCCGACCATTCCAACTCCGTTCCTGCCGGATCCCGTCCCGAAGGAGCAATTCCCCCGCAGCCAGGAGCAGCAACCCCACCAGCAGGAGACGCCCACCTTGACGCCATTGATGCCGGTGCTCACCAAGTCGTCCTCTGAGCCAGCCTCCTCGCCCTCCATCCCCCTCCCTAATCCAAGGTGAGCTTGCCTTTGCTTCTTCCCTATGGCAGTCATGGTCATGCTACTGTACATGTGTTCGGAGAAGCTGACAAGCGACCGAACGCATAGGAATAGCCAGGTGAAGTGAGAAGCTAGCTCAAGAAGCTGGATTTCTGAAGTTTTGAGAAGCTAGAGTGGTTTAGAACACGCCCTAAACCAAGAAAAGAATCACTACCTGATATACGTTTTTTTACAAAGAAAGCTTTCCAGCCCAGATTTTGTGAAGCATCAAGTTCTACAGAGTAAGAGTTCAAAACAGAAATTGTTGAAATATGTTGCCCTCATATATCAGACTTTCAAAGCAACTGATCGGTGCATGAGTCCAATATATGGCATCCAAGGTAAGAGGTCTCAACTCTCAAGTTCAAGACTACAAACGCAATATTAAAAAGAAGATTCCGCGACCTACATGGATCACGGGTCTAAGGACTAAATAAACCTAGACGTGCAGGGGTGTTAAAATATATTGTCCATCTTCCTCCATTAGTTCGGACTTTTGGAGCAACTGATCGATGCATGAATTCAATAGAAATGATTGTCAATTTTAGTCAATTTTGTGTTTCACTAGCTAGGTTCTCCTAGTATATGTAACCAGCACTACGTATCTGTCGTATACAATTTTTGATTCCAAAAAAAAAAAAAGAATCCTGAGCGGCCCTGGTTTGACGTATCTTGTCCGTGATTCCATTCGACTATCATAACCATGTGAGGTATATCTACCAAATCAACGCAGTGCATCACAATCCACAGCCTTGCTACTAGCTGACACCCCTTCTCGTTCACATGTGAAATAAACTAGTCCAGAATAAATATATACTAGATGCAAGCATCAACTGGTCCGTTGTACATGGGGGCTCTGTTTAAAAAGTACTGAAATCGTTTGTTCGTTACCCAATTGCCCCCACTTTGAATTCCTCGTGACTATGCTACTGGACCAAAATGCCCCGAGATGACTAGTTTTTTAGATCCCTTTCGCTGAAGGATTAATTTCTGGAGAAAATAGAAAAGTTTAGAAAATTACGAAAACCATGAGCCATATCTTTAAATTCACTATGCTTCCTAATTTTGAGGCTCTCTCGTTTTGCTGAAGTGTTCAATTTAGGACTTGGTTGACAATTTTAACTTGGTCAACGATTTTGAAGGAGCTCTCTCATTCGATGAAGGTGTCCAATTTTGGATTTGGTTCACAATTTTGGCTGGGTCAATAATTTGTTAAATGGGTAGACAACCTATAAAAACATATTAGTCCCGCGCATCCTCTCATCACATCACATCACAATTTTGGCTGGGTCAATAATTTGTTAAATGGGTATACAGTACTACTGTATTCGGCCGAGGTGGAATGGAGAAGAGGCGAGCCGAGCCGACCCGGCAATCTTTCTCGTATCGGCCGTACGATATTCTGTTGGTGGAGGCGGCGATCCGGTCCACGCCCCAGCACCGCCGTCGTCCCTTTTCTCTGCACAATTATCCGACGCAGTGTTGACCACACTGTTAGTCTGTTACGGCAACCGCACAGTGTTACCGTAGTGCAGTACATACATACTCTACATGGTGTACTTTACCTTTTCACCGTAGTGCGCTCGACTGCTCGTTTGGAATGGAAGGGAACGGGGACATCCGTGCGTGGTCCTGCCTTCCCTTCCATGCGCTGCGCTGCGTGGATCTTGAAGATCCTCATGCGCCCGCCCGTGCGTTTGTCGTCGAAATACGCATCACGCATCACACCACATCCGGCCAAAGTTGTTTTATTATCGCACGCAGATCTGCAGAAATTCAAGGACGAGAGCTACCACTCCTGCCAACTGACAGAGAAAAAAAGACCCGAGGACGACGGCACCGTCCAGATCGTCAAAAGAACACAGCATCCCCTCCGTTTCAGAGCAGAGATAAGATGTGTCGATCCGTCAGGGTTGTGAAGATCGGGATTCTTTTCGGCGGAGACATCAATCCATCCATCCTCCATCGGATCGCGATCACCCCTTGCGTGGGTGATCTTGTTCGCTGCGGGTTGGTTAAGGTTTCAATGCGGAGGATAGTTCGTGGAGATGTGATTCGATGCGTGCATGCGTATTTTCCATCTGCCTAAAAGCACGGCTTCCTTCCTTTGCTTGCTTGGCCTTGGTCCGTCAAGTCAAATCAGGATAGGAACTAGGAAGAGATGGCCCAAGATACAGTACTACTACTCCGGTAGAAGAGCGTGCATGCACCGGCAGATTTTGCAATGCGTTCAGTTCAGGGAAGAAGAATCATCCGTCTATTCTATCGAAAAAGGAGAGAGGTCAATTGAACAAGGAACAGGTCACCAACGAACGATAAGAAAGAAAAAAGGCGGCCATGATCCCCACTGGTAGGCCGCGTGTGGTCTCGCTCGACTGCCTGGCATGCCTCCTATCGTAGCATAGCAGAGGATGTAGGGCCGTAGGGGAGGGAGAAAAGAAGAGACCGGCTGCAGCAGCAGCAGCAGCAGGGCCGAAAGAAAAGAAAGATATGTGGGTCGCGCGCGCCACAGTGCCGTGCCGATGAGATCTTGACCCGATCACGTCGTGGAATTGCTCGCTCGCCTCTTTTTTACCACCACCGTTGATACTACATAGAGAGAGACAAAATACTCTTTATTTACTGTATGCCTGAGAGACCAACGAGATAAGAGATATCTCTCCTTCCCGCACTATACCTGAGCGCTAGGAGAGAAAGAAAGTTTCAGAGGGGCTCCATGGATTGGCTTGGCACTTCGTTCGCGTGTATCAGTAGTTTCTCCGGATAACTAGGGCGAATTTCTTGACGTGGCGGTGAACTTGTGTGGCGTGTGTGTCGAGCAGATCAACCGTGGGTGGTTTGGAGGGAAGACTTGCTAGAAGAAACGGGGACATGGCATCAAAATACGCATGCACGCATCACACCACATGCGGCCAAAGTTTTATCGTGGCGCGCAGATGTGCAGGAATTGAAGAAGGCTGGGAGCTACTCCTAGCATGCATGCATTATTACCGGAGAAAGACGAGACAACGGCGCCGTCCAGATCGCCAACCAAAGAGGGCATCATCTCATTTTCCGTTTCAGGTCGAGACAAGACCCGTCGACCCGTCAAGATGAAGATCAAGATCGATGGTGAAGATCGCGATTCTTTTCGGCCGCATCGATCCATCATTCCATCCATCGGATCGGATCGCGGCAGGTCGATCGGCATGCATGGGCGGTCACGTCTCGTGATCTCGTTCGGTGTAGGAGGCCCGGCCGTTGGTGTGGAGTGGATTTTGATGCGTGCATGCGGGCGCATATCTTGTTCCATCTGCGTAAGCATGTCTTCCATTGGTCCGTCAAATCAAATCAGGATAAGGGTTGGCCCGAGATACGCACGCACGTACGCCGAACGGAATGCATGCACCGGCAGATCAGAGATGGCCGGCCCCGCCGTACGGACGCATCTTTTGCAATGCTTTCACCGATGGCCAATAATCGGTCGATCGAAATAGAGAGGTCCATTGAACAAGAAACGAAACAGATCAACAACGGCAAGAGAGAAAAAGCGCGGCGATGATCGTGGAGGGAAGAAAAGAAGGTGGCGGCAGCAGGAGCAGGGCCGAAAAAAAAGAAAAGGAAGACATGTGGAAGAAGATACGCATCCAAATACGTACCCGAAAGCCTCTTTTCTACCGCCCCGTTGCCCGTCGGCTTCGGCTGGCTCCCCCGGCCCCACACGCAGAGACAGAGAGAACAAGAGGCACAAAATACAGAGTATTTCTTCGTTTTTATTTACTGGCGTGTACAGCGGCGTGGAGTGCCTTTTTCTATCCTCCCTTCCTTCGCGTCCTACCGGGAAGAAGAAAAGTCTGGGACTCATCGGAGACAGGCAGATCCTAATCTGCCGGCAGTTCCTAATCTCTCCATCGATTTCTCTTATGTTTTAAGAAGATGTAAACAGCCCCAATTACTATTAGAACTAGAAATTTTCAAGAAATTCGTAGAAACGATTCCCTCAAAAATATAGTTCATAGAAACAAAATCGTACACAGTGTCTTTTCCTGCGTGCCATTTGGATGGTAGGGTTGGCACTTCAATTCACTTCCTCTTTTTTAAGGGACTAGCTAATTGTCTGTGCATGGCAACGGGACATATATTTTTTAGTGGTTCAACATAAATTATGTCCAACATACATTATAAGAGCATCTCTAGCAAATCTCGCAAAAGCTCGCCGGCTCGTAAAACTTCAGCCATTTTGCGGGAATAAGCGTTTTTGTAGCCTGAACAGATCCGCTAAATTTAGTATGGCCTGCAAAAAAAAAATTAGAGGCGGCCAGGAAAACCGTCCCTCCGACACTATATCTACGAGTTCGGCCGGTATTTAGGTTACCAAACTGAAAAATCGTGGATGTCGCCTAGATGGGGGGTGAATAGGAGTTTTAGAATAATTACGATTTAGGCTTGAACAAATGCGGAATAAACCTAGCGGTTAATTTGTCAAGCACAAAACCTAAAACAACTAGGCTCACCTATGTGCACCAACAACTTATGCTAAGCAAGATAAGCAACTATGTGATAGCAAGATATATGACAAGAATGTTGGGTAACGTAGCAGAAATTCAAAATTTTCCTACGTGTCACCAAGATCTATCTATGGAGAAACTAGCAACGAGGGGAAGGAGAGTGCATCTACATACCCTTGTAGATCGCTAAGCGGAAGCGTTCAAGTGAACGGGGTTGATGGAGTCGTACTCGTCGTGATTCAAATCACCGATGACCAAGTGCCGAACGCACGGCACCTCCGCGTTCAACACACGTACAGCCCGGTGACGTCTCCCACGCCTTGATCCAGCAAGGAGAGAGGGAGAGGTTGAGGAAGACTCCATCCAGCAGCAGCACAACGGCATGGTGGTGATGGAGGAGCGTGGCAATCCTGCAGGGCTTCACCAAGCACCACAGAAGAGGAGGGAGAGAGAGATGCAGGGCTGCACCAACGAGAGATCGAATCACGTGTATTTTGGGGCAGCCCTAGGCCTCTATTTATATGGGGAAGGGGAGGGGCTGCGCCCCCTCTAGGGTTCCCACCCCTAGGGGGGGCGGCAGCCCTAGATGGCCAAGGGGGTGGCGGCCAAGAGGGGAGAGGGGAGGGAGGCGCCACTAGATGGGCCCTAAGGCCCATCCCCTTTAGGGTTTGCCCCCTTCCCACCTCTTAGGCGCCATGGGCCCTTGTGGGAGGCGCACCAGCCCACTAAGGGGCTGGTCCCTCACCACTCTTAGCCCACGCAAGCCTCCGGGGTTGGTGGCCCCACTTGGTGGACCCCCGGGACCCTCCCGGTGGTCCCGGTACATTACCGATAAACCCCGAAACTCTTCCGGTGACCAAAACAGGACTTCCCATATATAAATCTTTACCTCCGGACCATTCCGGAACTCCTCGTGACGTCCGGGATCTCATCCGGGACTCCAAACCACATTCGGTAACCACATACAAACTTCCTTTACAACCCTAGCGTCATCGAACCTTAAGTGTGTAGACCCTACGGGTTCGGGAGACATGCAGACATGACCGAGACGTTCTCCGGTCAATAACCAACAGCGGGATCTGGATACCCATGTTGGCTCCCACATGTTCCACGATGATCTCATCGGATGAACCACGATGTCAAGGACTTTAATCAATCCCGTATACAATTCCCTTTGTCAAGCGATACGATACTTGCCCGAGATTCGATCGTCGGTATCCCGATACCTTGTTCAATCTCGTTACCGGCAAGTCTCTTTACTCGTTCCGTAACACATCATCTCGTGATCAACTCCTTGATCACATTGTGCACATTATGATGATGTCCTACCGAGTGGGCCCAGAGATACCTCTCCGTCACACGGAGTGACAAATCCCAGTCTCGATTCGTGCCAACCCAACAGACACTTTCGGAGATACCCGTAGTGTACCTTTATAGCCACCCAGTTACGTTGTGACGTTTGGCACACCCAAAGTACTCCTACGGTATCCGGGAGTTGCACAATCTCATGGTCTAAGGAAATGATACTTGACATTGGAAAAGCTTTAGCATACGAACTACACGATCTAGTGCTATGCTTAGGATTGGGTCTTGTCCATCACATCATTCTCCTAATGATGTGATCCCGTTATCAACGACATCCAATGTCCATGGTCAGGAAACCGTAACCATCTGTTGATCAACGAGCTAGTCAACTAAAGGCTTACTAGGGACATGATGTTGTTATGTATCCACACATGTATCTGAGTTTCCTATCAATACAATTCTAGCATGGATAATAAACGATTATCATGAACAAGGAAATATAATAATAATCAATTTATTATTGCCTCTAGGGCATATTTCCAACAAAGAAACAATATGGCTATCACAAAGTAAAGTGCATAAATAAAGAGCTCGGGTAAGAGATAACCGAGGCACGCGGAGACGACGATGTATTCAAAAGTTCACACCCTTGCGGATGCTAATCTCCGTTTGGAGCGGTGTGGAGGCACAATGCTTCCCAAGAAGCAACTAGGGCCACCGTAATCTCCTCACGCCCTCGCACAATGCAAGATGTCGTGATTCCACTAAGGGACCCTTGAGGGCGGTCACCGAACCCGTACAAATGACAACCCTTGGGGGCGGTCACCGAACCCGTACACTTTGGCAACCCTTGGGGGCGGTCACCGGTACCCGTCAAATTGCTCGGGGCGATCTCCACAACCTAATTGGAGACCGCGACGCTTGCCCGGAGCTTTACACCACAATGATTGAGCTCCGAACAATACCAACCGTCTAGGGCACCAAGGCACCCAAGAGGAACAAGCTCTAGGATGTCCAAACACCCAAGAGTAATACCCAAGAGTAATAAGATTCTCAAACTTCACTTCCACGTATCACCGTGGAGAACTCAAACTGATGCACCAAATGCAATGGCAAGGGCACACGGAGTGCCCAAGTCCTTCTCTCTCAAATCCCACCGGAGCAACTAATGATAGGGAGGGAAATGAGAGGAAGAATAAGACGGAGAACACCAAGAACTCCAAGATCTAGATCCAAGGGGTTCCCCTCACATAGAGGAGAAAGTGATTGGTGGAAATGTGGATCTACATCTCCTCTCTCTTTTCCCTCAAAAACTAGCAAGAATCTATGAAGAGAGTGAGAGTTAGCAAGCTCAAAGAAGGTCAACAATGGGGGCAAAAACAAGCTCAAAAGATAGGGAACCATTGGGGAAGAAGACCCCCTTAAATAGGTCCCCACGAATCTGTCCGTTATGTACAGAACAACATAGGAGCGGTACAACCTCTGTGAGCACCGGTACAACCGGTAACAGGCAATAAGCGGTACAACCGGCCCACAACCGCCCAACAACCGCACCACAACAGAGACCAGTCCGGTGGTAGAGCGGTACATGACCGGTACAACCTCCGGACCAATTCTGGAGCGGTACAACCGCTCCAAACACTGGTTGTACCGGTCAAGCGGTACAACCTCTCCATGGGGCGGTACAACCTCTCTGTGTAAAACAGGCAATATCAAAACAGCCACAATTTTCGCATACGAGCTTCGAATTCGACGAAATCAAGTTCGTTGGACAAGGGCTAACACAATCTTAAGAGAAATATCAATAATAAGCAAATGAGAAAAGGACCATAATAAAATGGTGAGAACCCTTCCTCGGATAAGACCGGTAAAACCTCCAACACCGAAAACATCATAGAAGATGCATGCGAACTCCGTTTTCGATGAACTCGAGCTTGTCATCAAGATGACCATAAGCTATAAGACTCACAAATGAAACCAAACAAGAACCAAGAAAGATGATGCAAGGATGCAATGGTTTGAGCTCTCGGCGAATGATACAATCAAGCTACTCCCTAGAGAGCCCCCTTGATAGTACGACGATCGATCCTACAACCCGGTCTCCCAACTACCACTATGAGACCGGTAAAATAGAAAACCTATCAAGGGCAAATCTTTGCCTTGCACATAGTCCACTTGAGCTAGATGATGACGATCTTGACTTCCTCAAGTTGGACCACCTTTCTTGATTGTGTTGCCTCGATGAAGACTAGTTGATTGCTCCCCCATACTCCACTATGGGTGAGCCACTATTTGGCACATCTTCACAATTCCATTAACACCACAATGGACGGCAAGCTTCAAGCTTGATTGCTCCCCCATACTCCATTATGGGTGAGCCACTCTTCGAGTTGCTCCACTTGAACTTGCACACTACAAACTTGATAACGATCACCATTTGATGTCATCCTCCATGGGTTGTATGAGATCTTCCTCTTGACGCAAGACCATGGAAACATACCTAACCTCACAAAGAACTCTCACGTAGACCATGGGTTAGTACACAAAGCGTAATGGACAATGCTTACCATACCATGGGATCACTTGATCCCTCTCGGTACTTCTTCTACGCTTTGTGAGTTGATCAACTTGATTCACTCTTGACTTAGTCTTGATCAACATTGAATCTTTCCAACTCTCTTCATTTGGATGATATCTTGAAGGTAAACATGAATGATCACACAATCTTCTTCTTCAAGACATGCTTGCAATAAGCTCAACTCACACATGACCAATCTTTGGATAATTCCTTGAAAAGCACTTTGGCCATCCCAACTCACACATGACCAATCTTTGGATAATTCCTTGAAAAGCACTTTGGCCATCTCATAAACTCCTTGAAACCAACACATGAACTTCAAGACAATCCTATGGACAAATCCTTCAAATATAACTCAAGGCAACCGTTAGTCCATAGAGATTGTCATCAATTACCAAAACCACACATGGGGGCACCGCATGTCCTTTCACAAACGCTATCCCTCCACCGCAATTTCACCCGCCCCGCCGCTAGCCATCCCGGCCTCCGCCATCAAATCCCTCCGCATTTCCGTCGTTTTCCTCCTCCATGGCCGGTGCTGCTCATGGGCGTGGCGGCCGTGAGCGCAAGCTCACCCAACGCGATGCGGAAGCCGACAGCTCCAACTGGCTCGCTGTCAAGCCATGGCGGTCCAAGCAGGTGCGCGACCGCGGCCGTCTCTCCCACAACGACGGGCGGGGCCTATGGGCCTGCTTCAACGAGCTCCACAACAATCTTTTCCTGCACATCAAGCAGTGTCGGGACGCTGCTTAAGAGCTCGTCGCCGCAGAGCATGCAGTGGCATAGATGATAAGTGAGAGTCGGTCGATTTAGTTTAGTTTCGGATGTGATGATCTATGTACGATGAACTATGCTTTTTTAGTTGTAGCGTAAGAAGTTTTTAAATTTCTAGTGTGAGATAGGGGATCTGTTCTGTCGGGCCCTTCATGTTCCCGCAAATTGTTTTAGCAAAACCTCGATTTTGCACTGTTGATTTTTGTGGGATCCTCATGTATGTCAAGCGACTTTCACAACTTCTCTTGTCGGCTCATCACTCTTCCTCCAATCGAAGAACATTTCTACAAGTGATCTGTGAGTGAATAAATCTAAAACCATAATTAAATAATATGGAAAGCTAAAAGCATTGGTGCAGAGGAATTTAAACTGTAGAACATTTCTATAACTTGTCAACAATCGCATGAATCATAAAGGGCCGATAGCTCTGTGTACAAAATAAATTGAATCAACTGTAAAATACATTTGACAGGAAAGAAAGCATGCATTCATGTGTGAGACGGGAAACAATGGCCATGATAACTTAGCGCCAACATCCCATTTATAATATAGTAAATATATACCATTATTTTGTTTAAATTTCTCCTTAGGCTGCGTTTGGCAGCTCAGTATTTTTGACGTTCTACAAGGATACCATGGTTTTGAGAAAAAACACTAGTTTTAAATACTTTTTTGCGGGGACTGGTTTTAAATACTTTGACATGTTTGGCATTAATTAATACTTCAGTTTTGTAAACCGTAGTATATCTGATACTGTGTTTTTTTTGCGGTATTTGAAAAAGAGGTACTAACCTCTTTTTTGGTAAACTGAGAAACACTTGCTCGACTTCTTCTTCCAGCCGCCAGTTATCTGCCATTGCTTCGTTTCTCTGCAGCCAACCTGGGGAAAAAAGTATGTGCTCTTCTACATTGACTGTTCTGCCATTCCTACATCTAACCTCCACCATTGATCTATTTAATTTGTTGACTATCGTGCCAATGCAACAAGGGCAGCCTATATATCCATTAGAATGGCGAGTTGATTGATTGATCCGGACTTCCTGAGACAGTCGTACGTGCCATACTAAGTTAGTATGCTAGTTTGATTGTATCAATGATCCTATACACAGCATACAGTCGTACAACACTACAACGTCGGCTGGAAACACGTGCATGCCGAGGCTTAGATCGATCGATCATTGGAGCAGTTGTACACTGATCGATTCTATGCGGCCAGGGAAACAAGAGATGAGTAGATAACTCCACTACAGGTCCTAGCATCTAGGAGTCAAGGCTAGAGGGTGCTTGGATCCAAGAGACTTATTTTAGTCCGACTAAAAATAGTCTTTTTAAAAGGTTAAAGTTTCAAGCACGCCTGACTAAAGAGGGGCTAGAACTAGTCTGAAGACTAAAAAAATTTAGTCAGGGGTACCCTTACTAAGAGGGTGCTTGGATCCAAGGGACTATTTTTAGTCTGATTAAAAATAGTCTCTTTTAGAGGCTAAAGTTCCAAGCACTTGTGACTAAAAAGAGACTAGAACTAGTCTTGAGGCTAAAAAGTTTTAGTCAAGGGAACCCTACCAAAATATGGATTAGCTCTCTCTCCCCTCATTTAATTCCTCTCTTTAACACAGCCGGTTCCCCTCCTGTTCCCTCGTCTCCCCCTCGAGCGCTCCTCTCCCCCTTCCTCTGTTCGTGCGAGGAGGAAAGCAGCGGGCAGGCGCCGGGCCCCCGCAGAACGCGTCGGCGGCCGCCTCCACCTCCGCTGACCCCCGCCGTCTCGGCCTACCGCCGCGCCTCCGCCTACTGTCGCGGCTCCCGCCTCCGCCTACTGCAGCGCCTCCCGCCTCCGCCTACTCGAGCGCTCCTCTCCCCCTCCCTCTGTTCGTGCGAGGACGAAAGGTGAGACTGAAGGCCAAGATCCATCCGCCATGGACGGCGCCCGTTCGATTTCTTTAGTTTTGTGCTTGTTTTTCCATTAATCCGATGAGTGTCTTGTCTCAGATCCATCCGTCATGGACGGCGCCCCGTTCAATTTCTTGTCTCAAACGGAATCATCTAGTGCTGCGGCGGAGGCCATGGACGGCGAAGGGTGGGGCTTGACGCCGCCCCGTCTCCGGCGTGATAGTTCCGGCGGCCGCGTTCCGAGGGCCGGGAACGTCGCCGCACCGCGCATGGACCTGGGGGACCTTGACCTCAACGCCGACTGTGGCGCCGCCTTGTACCCCGACATGACCATATACACGCATATCCTCCAACGGGACAGCGGCTCCGGTCAAGGTTTCCCCCCACAAAGGGCTAGATCAGATGGCTTGCCGCTGCGAGGTTGTCCACCTCGCCAAGGTCTGTCCGTAGCGAGGGCACCAGGTGCTCGCGGCAAGGCCGTCGTGGTGTCGGGGGGAGGTGATGCTGCTGCCATGCGAGTTGTTGCATGTCGTGGGGGTTCAAATGGCGCGGGCTGTAGCAGGCAGCCGCAGGTAGCGGCGATTCCGGTGGATGATGATGACGGCATCGAAGAAGACGAAGATGAAGATGAGAACACGCTGAACCAGCATAGGAAGGTATACAATTTTCTTTGAAATTCTGCTCACACCATTTCTTTGAAAAAGAGAGATTTAGGCTGTTTACTTATGCATATTTCTTTTAGAGGCCAAAAAGCAAGGCTAATTGGACAGACGAAAATACGTACATTTTGTGTGAGTTAGCTTGTGAGGAGATAGAGGATGGCAATTTTACTGCTAAAGTTTGGACCAGTCAGGGCTACAAAAATATGAAGGAGAAATCTTATCAAAAGACAAAATTGTGGCATCCAGGGAGGGAAGTGAAGAACAAAATCCAGAACCTGAAGGGTGTGTACAATGATTGGGTATGGTTGCAGCAACAAACCGGATGCGGCCGCGGCGAACATGGAGAAGTTACGGCAACTACAACTTGGTGGGAGAGGGAGATCAAGGTACGACAACTAAAGCTTTTTCAATGACAAGTACATGAGCAATAGAGACATATGCTAATGTTGTACAAATACTATTTTGCAGAGTAGACCAAATCTCAAGAAATTTAGAAAGGGTATCCCTGAGTACATTGGATTGTTGCATGAGATGTTTCATGAGGTAGCTGTGGATGGTACTTCTGCTTATGTACCTGGGCCAGCAGATGATATAGAGGCAAACGACGATGAAGATACAGAGGCAAACGACGATGGCAGCCCAATGAGTACCAGTACCCGCAAGAGGGGTGCCAGCCCAGTTGATTTTAGGAGTACAGCAAGTAGTCCTTTAAAGAAAATCAAAATGAACATGGAGAATGGCAAAACTAAGGGTCCATTTTTGAGGACCTTGAAGGAGATCACCACCAGAATGGACAAGGAAGCTGAGACATCAAACACTATATTGCAAGCAATTGTAGACCAAGGCAAAGAAAAGGCAAAGAGAAGTGAGGAGCGTAAGGTAGCAGTAGCTACATGTCAGCAACTTGCCATTGAGTGTGGGGCAGCAGAGGAGTCAATTGAGTACTTTGTAGCATGTGACTTATTCAAGGTCAAACACAACAGATTTGTCTTCCAGAACATGAAGACCCCACAAGCTAGGCTCATATGGTTGAAGAGATGGTGCAAAGCAAAGAAGTTGTATGACGAAGATGAGTCGTAGCTAGGTTGTCATGTATCAAGTGTCTCCTATTGTGTCATGTTTCCTATGATGAGTTAGGCTAATGTGGACCCTTTATGTTTTGAATTGCTATGTGAACCCTTTATGTTTTGAATTGCTATGTGGACCCTTTATGTTTTGAATCGTTATGTGCACCTAATTACTATGTGTTGAACATAATTCATATGTTGCAGGATGACTCTAGTGATGGTGATAGTATTGATGAGTCCAGTGAAGAGGAAGAGGAAGATGAGGACTCTAGTGATGAGGAAGAGGAAGATGCAAAGAGAAATAGAGTGCTAGCACTACTCCAGTTGAGGCGGAAAAGGCTCAACAATATAGGTATGACCGTCCAAATGTTTGGTTCATATTACATTGAGCGTTTCATGGATAAGGGGGAAAGGAGGATTTTAAAAGCTAAAGAGTCCGGCTATGAATGGGTACTAAGAACTCTGGGACACAGAACAGACTGCTATAAAATGTTTAGGATGTATCCACCTGTGTTCCATAAACTACATAATTTGCTAGTGGATTCTTATGGGCTGAAGTCTACTAAGAAGATGTCATCAATTGAGGCTCTAGCTATGTTTTTATGGATGGTGGGAGATGGTCAGTCCATTAGGTAGAGTGAGAATCGTTTTGTAAGGTCCATGGAGACAGTTGTTAGGAAGTTTGACACAGTATTGCATTGTGTGGTTAAGCTTGCAGCTGACATAATTAAGCCACGAGATCCTGAATTCAGAGTTGTGCATGAAAGGTTAAGAAATGCTCAGTGGCATCCATGGTTCAATGACAGCATTGGGGCAATAGATGGGACTCATGTGCAAGTTGTGGTGCCACCTACCAAGATTCCGCAGTACTTAAACAGGCATGGCTACTGTAGTTAAAATGTTATGGTTGTATGTGATTTCGACATGAGATTCACTTTCGTTCTTGCCGGGTGGCCTGGATCGGTGCATGATATGAGGCCCTTCAAGGATGCCCTTAGCCGGTTTAGTCACAAGTTTCCTCATCCACCTCCAGGTACCATACTTCACATTCAGTACATGATTGAATTGTTATACATTGACATTGACTTTGACTGAAATGCATTGCCATCAATAGGAAAATTTTATCTTGTTGACTCGGGCTACCCCAACAAGGCGAATTATCTTGCACCATATAGGGGACAGAAGTACCATTTCCAAGAGTTCCAGCAAGGCACCATGCCGAGAGGTAAAAAAGAGCACTTCAACTACACTCATTCTAGACTACGCAATGTCATTGAGCGTTCTTTTGGAGTCTTGAAAAATAAGTGGAGGATCCTTTTTAAAATACAAAGTTATCCTCTACACAAGCAAACAAAAATTATTGTTGCATGTATGGCCTTGCACAATTTTATCCGCGAAAGTCAGTTGGCGGATAAAGAATTTGACACGTGTGATAGAGATGAGAATTATCAACCTCTCCTTGAGGAAACAAGAAGAAGGCGTCGTAACAGGAGGGATCTAGAAATGGAGCAAGATTCAGTAGACATGAATCAATTGAGAGATAGAATTGCTGATGGTTTGTTCCAGGGCCATTGAGATCAGTGTCATGATATTTATTTTCTTGTGTATGGACAATACTAATTTCCTTATGTATGGACAATTTTACTTTACTTGTATGGACAATTTTTATTTTCTTGTGTATAGACAATTTTTTCTTGAGAGCAACAGGGGCGGGATGGTCAGTCCATTAGGCACAATTTTTTCTAGGTACTGTTCTCGAGTCTGTAGTGTCAACATTGTTGTTTTCTTATGTTGGTCTGTTGATATATATGCCTATTGTGGATTCACCGGCCTTGTTAGGTCTATTTGTCACCTCTGTTTCCTTGGATTTCTTATGTTGGTCTGTTGATATATATGTCACATCTGATATATATGCAATACTTCTGCTTGACTGTAGTTGTACAATTTGTACCTGTAGCAGTAGGGGCGGGAGAGGAGTTGGCGGGAGCCAAACTACCGTGGGGGAGGAGTTGGGTTGCAGGGACAAGTAGGATTAGGGGAGAGGGAGCATAATAAATGCTCATTAACTAAATTTTAGTCTCTTTAGTTTTTGGATCCAAGCATGGATGGGGCTAGCAAGTTTTAGTCCCACTACTTTTAGTCATGGGACTAAAACGTATCCAAGCATGCTCTAAAATATGGATTAGTCCTCTCTCTCCTCATTTAACTCCTCTCCTTTAACACTTGCGAGTTCTGGATTGGAGGGTTTGGAGGATAATAAATGCTCATTAACTTGATTTTAGTCTCTTTACTATTTGGATCCAAGCATGGGTGAGGCTAGCAAGTTTTAGTCCCATTACTTTTAGTCATGAGACTAAAACATATCCAAGCACCCTCTACATTCATGTGGCAGCCGTTTGCATGCACAAGCTGATCAGGTTGCTTGTAACTCCTTGTCCTTTGATGCAGCTGAGTTTGGTTCGGCTAAACGATGCATGCAACGGTAAAACCAGGGAAAGTGAGGAATACTGCATTTGCCAAACTGAGAAAAAAAATTCACTTACTATGGTTTTGGAAAAACTGTGTTGCCCTCGCGTGTGTGCGTGTGCGTGCGTGCGTGTGTGCGTGTGTGTGTGCGTGCATGCGTGTGCGTGCGTGCGTGTGCGTGTGCGTGTGCGCGCACGTGTTGTGTGCGTGCGTGCGTGAGCACCTCTTCACCTCACAAGTAACAACTGAACACTTGCCCACGATACAAATTTGTGTAACTTAATTAAGTGAGTTCTTACACGCCAGACCTTGAATCTCCTCCGAGTACAACCATGGATGTAAAGGAAGCTGCAGCCACAGAGGAACACATCTAAAAGGCTCGCGCGCGCGCGCGCGCGCGCACACACACAGGGCCATGAGGAGGAGGAGATAAAGGAGAAATCAATGAGGCGATTTGCTGTGGAGACTCCCGGTTTCTTGGAGGAAAACACCAAATTGATGTGTAGCTACCAAGATTTTCTTAGATATACTGCGCATACATACTCCTTGTATAATAGATAACTGCATGTAAAAAATATGTGTTCCCACTCCTCATATACTATGCGTACATACTCTTCCTACATCATACGAAACTCACGTCAATGTAACTACATCCGGTAGTGTGGAGAGCATGTTTCATATAGAAATGATTTAATCCTCCTGAGATTATGTATTCTGGCTCCTCATACACTCCCTCCGTCCAATAATATAGTGGGCATTCATTGATTTTCATGAAAGCCAAACTTAATGTTTTTTTACTGATACTATCAAAAATATTATCTATTTCTACATTACAAAATATATATAATATGAGATATATGTCATGATTAATCTAAAATGTTGTCTATTTCTACATTACAACGGCCCTGGTGATCGGAAGGGTAAAGGGCCGGCGAGGAAAAGTGGTGAAGCTCGACCTCTGTCAGTTTCTAATCCTGTTCCTACTACTAATCTAGTTAGAATTTGTCGGGCGGTTAAATTGTGGTGTACTTTTGATGATGTTTATGTGAATTATGTCTGTTTGCTGTTGGTTTATATGTCGGTTTGCTGTTGAATTTGAATGTTCGTTTCAAGATCTACGAAGTGTAGTTACACGTTGCATGATCTATTATGGATGTAGGGTGCCACATACAGGGACGGAGCCAGAAAATAGCGATAGGGGGGGGGGGGGGGGGGGGGGGGGCTTGAAGTACAAGAGTCGATCACAATCATATAAGAGACAATCATATAGGCATATAGCATAGTAAATATCGTAGGGTCTGAATCCTCAAAATATTGCCGCCGTTCTACAATATGAATAATTTGCATATCTGTTAATCGAATGAAAATCATGAGTAGATAATTTCTTCAGAATTCGTTACTAGTTTCAATTGGCTAGAAAATGTTCTCAACAAAACACTTTCTCTTCATGGCTACAAACCCATAATTTGACGGTCATTTTTTCTGATTTTTTCTATGTTCTAGTTTCTAGTTCTATTATTTTTAAGGAACACATCAAAATAAGGCAAATACTGAGAGCTTGAACCAATTGGCTTGAAAAAAAATATATGAAATGACTGAGTTCTCTTCCTCTGTATGTCTAGTTCTCTACACACATAATTGGACAATACAAGAATATCTAATTAGTTTTTAATGTCCATATATTTCTACAATTAGATTCTAAAACACAGACTAATCTAATATTGAAAATAAACTAACCTTTTGTTGATCGTCTGGTCGCTCATCCGTGTGTGTGCGGCCGGCCGGATTGCGCCTGCGGTCTGCGGATCGGCATGGCGGGGAGTCGAGCCGTCGGGGACGGTCGGACGGAGGCCTTCCCTCCTCGGCGGATGGAGAGATTCGATGGAGAGGTGGACGATCTAGATCTACTGGGCAGGCGGCGGCGGCAAGAAAGTTTTTCCAATCGCACCAACCGAGGAACGACGAGCGAGCACATTGTGGAAACGAAACGATCGTGCGTACATCGTGGTTGTGCGTATTGCTTCCAGACTCCTTGTCTTCCATGTGGGCTGTTTTTATTTTTATTTTTCCACGTATTAGGGCTGCTGGCCACGTACATGGGCTCTAGGCCTCTCGTTGTGGGATGCCGGATGGATCATAGGGGGGCGAGACAACCAGAATTTTGTGTGTACGAAGAAAATTATACATGGTACCTAATCGCTATTAAGGGGTGACGAGATCGTTAGGGGGGTCTAGCCCCCCCCCCCCCTCGTCCCCCCTTAGAATCGTCCCTCCCACATATGAGATACGCGGCTGTGGATGTAACAATTTGAGAAGTGCCTGGTCGCTGTCCACGGAGGATGCCGAATTTGGACGTGAGGAACCGAAGGGGAAGTTGCCATTACCTCTCCCTTATTAACAAATTCTTATATACGATTAGCCATGAACGCCAAAGTCCAACACCTAGCTGGACTTAGAGCTAGGCTACGCACACCCGTCCAACAGACGAATCCAGCTGAGGATACGCCGGAACCCGAGGACAAGTCTCCTTCTTCTTGTTCCATGTGCATGCATGGCCACCATGGTACGTACACCGTGTTGTGCCAAGGATGATGAGAAGATCCGAGCCGAGCCCGCAATCTTTTCTTGTATCGGCCGTACGAGATTCAGCTGGTCGAGCCAGCGATCCAGTCCACCGCCGCTGCCCCGGTCCTGTTGTGCACAATGTTCCATTCCACCGCTGTATTGACCAGACTAGCAGCGTACGTACGCACGTACGTCGCGGCGCTACTAACGTGGCCGTACCAGTAGTTTTTCTTGGCGGGGGGGGGGGATAAACTATGGCGAGTCGAGACAAGCGCTCATATACACGCACATACACTTATCCCTATGAATGCACACACGCACATCCTATCTCTATAAGCATCTTCGAAAGACTGAGCCGGCATATCATCTTGAGATTTACGAAGTCACCATAGACGCTTCGTCGTCGATAAGAACGTCTCCTGCCACTGAAAACACATCGCCGGAAATCCTAAAATAAATCCAGGAATAATGCGAGTACCAGGATTTGAACCCTGATGGGTTGGGGATACCACTGTTTACCTAATCAACTCAATCACAGGTTGATTCGCAACCCTAGCTGGTTTGGAAGAAAGACTTGCTAGAGAAAAAAAACACCAGGGACATACCGTACGTACGTGCGCGGTCCTGCTCTGCGGCCGCGTGCTTGTTGTCAAAATACGCATGGTACCGCATGCGGCCAAAGTAGTTTATTAGTCATCTCCTCCGCCTCCGTTTCCGCTTCCGTTTCAGAGCAGAGATAAGATGGGTCCGTCCGTCGATCCGTCATGATGGTCAAGATTGCGATTCTTTTGGGCGTGTCGATCCATCCATCGGATCGCGGTGCCGTGGATCGATCGGCATGGTTGGGTTTCAATGCGCTCCGCCGTTGGAGAGCGAGGCTGGTGCGTGCGTATCTTGATCTTCCATCTGCGTGAGCATTGCTTCTTTCGCTTTGCTTGGCTTTGGACCGTCAAATCAAATCAGCAACTAGTGTAGGAGATCTCCCGAGATAAGCAACATCTTTTTTGCAATGCGTTCAAGGAAGAAGAACAATCATCCGTTTTATTTTATATCAACGGAGAGGTCCACTGAACAAGGAACAAGTCAGCAACAACACTAAGCCTCTCTCATTCATCTGACAGACATTTTATTCGGAGCATACCTTTTTAGTCACCAAGAAACTTTCGTTCGTTCATTCGTTGTGCTTCGGTTCGTACTGGACCGGCCGCAAGCAATAAAAAAGGGAGGCGATGATCCCCACCCGCAGCGTCTGCTCTCGCTCAGTCTGGCAGGCTAGGTGAGGGAGAAAAGAAGAGACCGACACGCACCGGCCGGGCCGAAAGAAAGATGGACGTGTGGGACGAGATCTTGACCGGATCACGTCGAACTGCTCGCCCGCCTTCTACCACCACCGTGGATAGACAAATTATTTACTGGTTGGCCTAGCGAGCACGAGTGTGAAGCGCATGGTTTCCCACGCCGGGCTTTTTATCTCTTTTTTTTTGAGGGGATGGGCTTTTTATCTCTTGATTTGCGTGGCGAGCGGGTGACGTCAGCGTATCCCGCCTCGGGATTCTGGTGGGTCCCCTCCACGAGGCCGCACGCAACGGAACGGAATGGATTTACGGTTTCGCTGTCTCTTGGTCGCCGGTCATAGGGAAAAAAGAATACCACTGTTTCTTTTAGATCGTTATTAGGGCAACTCCGACCGGCCAACACAAATGGAAGCGCACATGCGTGTCCAATGCACCCGTCGACGGCTTAGACAGAGGTCCGCCTTAGGTTCTTGCCAGCTCCTCGGAGCGGCGAGCTGAGGATCTCCCGTCATGTATACGCAACGGTGATATTTGATGTCAGATCCTTTAGATCGATTCAGAACTGCTATACATACGACAAACTTCACACGATGCACACACGATAGGCTAATCTGACCGGACGTACGTATGATTAAATAACTCGATGGCTGCTGGATTGATATGTCGTCCACGAATTGTGCACTTGCATCGTGCATAGAGCAGTTTCGAGGTCGATTCGAGCCTTCAACGTCAACGGTTGTGGCTCTGGAGCGCTGGTCCTTGGGACCATCGACAACGTTAGGTCGGCTTCGGTGTGCAAGCGGTGATAACAACGCAGTGTCATCGGCTCATTTTGATGATGCCACTGGTCGCTCGGTGGTCTGTGGACCTCAATGCAATTTTATAATATATCCGATCCTTTTCACAAAAAGTGAATTATGAACCTTGATGTAATTTTTAATATGCTGGAGGTGTTTTTTTGTGAACTTTTATAATATATCTAGTTTTTGTATGGAAAAAAAGAGATAATGTGGGAGTGCAGTGGATTTCTCAACAGAAAAACAAAATAGGTTTTAAGCTTTTATTCATATCAAGTGTCAAAATATCGGACGTTCGTATCGGTTTAGCTTCGATATATTGGATGTCGGATATCGAGTGATATATCGGACGATATGTAGATGTATTAGAGAAAACATGTCTAGTTTTTTCCCATTATTCTTTTTCAATTTTTTTTGTAAAACAAAATGTATGATGTCAATGATTTAACATAACACTTTTGGATTCCTAGTTGTTAACTTGTTGATTAAGAAACTATTAAGGAAAGATTCATAAAATCCTTCCTCTATGATTATAAACAATACAATATATATGCATTTGTTAGAAACATTGTGCATGACTTTGATAATATATAATGAAGTTATAAATGCATAATCTTATTTCATTGCTTTTTTAATAAAGATTGTTGTCATATACGTATCGTTCGGCCATATCGGTCGATATTTCGGTCAATATCGGATCATATTTTGAAAATGATATTTACAAAATGACATGTTATGTTCCTATCGGTAGAGCCCTAAAAATGATATACCGGCCTAGATTTAAAAGCTTGATTAATATTCATATAAAATGTTGTCAATTCGGTCTTATGGCATATTCCGTTAGGCGATGCGTGGCCAATTTCGGTTTGTTGAGCATCCCGGTTCATGTTGTCCAACCTCCTTCCTGACTGTCTTCTCCGAGATGATGACGACCCACATTTCAATGTTGTTTCCATCTTCTCCAGGATGACGACGATCCTCACTTCATTGTCGTTGTCTTCTTCTAAGGCACAACAATCTGATCCCCATTTATTTGTCATAGCCTTCTTCACCGGTACAACAATACAATCCTTAGCGTGTTGTTGTCGATTTCTTTGGAATACAACCGATGACTTGGTGGTAGTTGTATACCAACGGTACCCTTAGTGTGATTCCGAGATCTAGAGGTTGCACGGTATTCCGAGATCTTCTCCGATATAACGGCGTCGCTGAGTGCAGGTGGAAGATGGCATCGATATCCAATTTTGTGTTTGATTTTTTGCTTGTATATGGATGGTCTTATAAAGGTTTAACATTTTTTTTATCTATGACCTTGATGTTGTCGAAAAAGAGGCATAACAATGGATGCCATCGAAATTTGATGACCCAATCCTACAATCCACAGAGTTTTATTTTGTAAAAGAAAAACTACGGGTTATAACCCACCATCATTCGTACAAATTCCTTTCAATTCGAAGAGAGCAGGCTGAACCGATGCTCGCCGTCCTTGTTTCCGAGATTTGATTACAAAATCTAGGATTACAATCGCAATTTAGAATGAAATTCATGGTTTCAAATATCTTAGCCGTTACAAGACACTTTTTTTTCCAACTCGGTTGCCTTTCTCTACTCTTATAAAAAACTGAGTTGGTGATGATGGTGTGTCTGTCATCTTGAAATATAGACCGTTTGATCTATATCTGATGGATAAAAAGCAAATTATGGCAATTTTGCAAAAAGATACCCACACCTCTCTCTACATTTGCAGATAAGGCCTTCCCTTGTTCATCCTTATCTCCCACAACCTCATTATTGAGCAATTAAAAAAGGAAACCTCCGGAACAATCTGGCATGATGGCCGCATGGGCTTTTACACTCCTCCTCACCCTATCTCTTCTCTTTCTCGAGATATCATTAGTTTTTACACATGGGATTACTCCCGCATAGGTCAATCACAACATGTGTTTTATAAAAAAAATGCATCTTGACGTTTATGGACGGGCATCTTGCTAGTCAACAGGTGAAGCCGCAGCAGGCGGTAAGAACAGCACTCCCAGTCATGTGCTCCGCACGAATCTCGGAGCAAGCAGAGCCGCCGATCCGCGACGCACGGGCCACGGCGCCGATAAATGCAGGGGAGGGGAGGGAAAGCAACCGGGTAGCGCCTGTCCGCCCGGTTCCAAAGCCAAGAACAGAACAGAGCGCTCCCTCCTCAAACCCCCCACCACCACCGGGACAGAGAGAGAGGCCACGAGGAGGAGATAAAGGGGAAATCATGGAGGCGATTTGCTGTGGAGATTCGGGTGCGTGATCTGGTCGGATCCTGCTTTCCCGGGAAGAGGCCGTGGCGGTGGTGCCGGTGATGTGGTCTGTGGTGGGTGCTGCCATGGTGTGGTGTGAGTGAATGATGTCCTCCGCCCCCGCCTATATCCTCCCCGTAGCCCCCCCTCCCTGCCCCGAGATGCCGCATCTGCCCTCTCCCCTCCACCTCTCCAATCCAAGCCTCCCTCCGGCGGCGGCGACGGCGGAGAGACCGGCGAGATCCTACTCTGTCTCTGTCTGAGCGCGAGGAGAGGCAGAAAGATTGGGAGGGCCTCCGTGCGGATAGGCTCGGTTCCTCTGGTTCTTGCTCCGCCTACGAGCCATGACGGTGGTCGACGCCGAGGCCCGGTTCCACGTCCTGGCGGTGGACGACAGCGTCATCGACCGGAAGCTCATCGAGATGCTGCTCAGGACCTCCTCCTACCAAGGTGCGCAACCTCATCCAGATTGCTCCTCCCTCCGTCCAAAATTTCCTCTTCTTTGTTGCTGCTGCTCCTTCCCAACTCTCACGGACGGACTCTGTTCTTCTTGGGGGCCGGCGCGTGCAGTCACCATGGTGGACTCCGGGAGCAAGGCGCTGGAGGTCCTGGGACTGAGAGAAGAGGGCGACGACGACTCCTCATCCCCTTCCTCCTCCGCCCCTGACCACCATCAGGTACTACTACCATCAATCAGTTGACCCGGTTCATTCTTCTGATTTTCTCCCATCCGAGTGGTTGTTCTTTTAAGAGATTTTGGTTGTTGATTCCCTGTTCTTGCGCCATGGAATGAGATCTGAACCGGCCACGTGCTCCTCTGAACCTTTTGTCGCAGGAGGTGGGCGTGAATTTGATCATCACAGACTACTGCATGCCTGGCATGACAGGATACGATCTGCTGAGGAGGGTCAAGGTAAAAGCATTTGCAGAGCCCTTTAACTCCAGCATTCTTTCATTCATTCATTCATCTCAAAAAGTTGCTGCTGTTCCGTGTTAATTTGCAGGGGTCATCTTCATTGAAGGACATTCCAGTGGTGATCATGTCGTCTGAGAATGTGCCTGCCAGGATCAGCAGGTCAGCCAGCACCATAACCTCCCTCCCTCCATGAATGCTCTGCTCTGCTCTGCCCCTACTTTTTACTAGTACCAGTAGCTCATGAAATCGGCGTGTTGTAGTAAATGGGAATGATTTGGTTTTCACTGTTCCGGCGTCTGCCTGCCTGCATCTGGTTTTGTTTTAACAGTGCAGTACATGGTCCTCTTATGTACTGTGTGATGAGATGGGGGTCGGAGTAGGGGGGCTGTGGTGGGGAGCAGAAGGAATATCTTGCCATCATAGAGCAGCAGTTCTTGCTTAAAGGAGGAGTAGTTAAATACCGAAGAAGATGATTTGATCATTTTGTTTCCAAGGAAGAACGCTGACAGAAAGAATCATATATTGAACCTTAGAATAGCAGACATTCAGATCAACTCTGTAGTCCGCAGTGTAGCTCGGCTAGCAGTTTACACGACAATAAAAGAACATGTAAAGTAAGAGGATAAATAAATACTTCTCCAGCAGTATGTGGTTTTCTCAGTGAAAACAAAATGAATTCTACAAAACCACATCTATGCAAGTATGCTCCGCATGAGGAAAATGCATGCTTACCCAGTATATTATATAAAAAATACCATATAAAACCAATATAAATACGACACCAAGACAGCTACTTATCAGGCTACCACAGGATGTAACCAATTGATGCAATAACACACACCTAAAGCAGTAGAGTGAATAAAAAGAGGGGGTTGTGAAGCAGTAGTCGTTGTGTAACAGACATACATTTAATCCCCTAATGTAGAACCGGAGATATCAATACATACATCAAGATGACTATTTTGTAGAGTAACTCGAGAAAAGAATTAACATGTTTTCCTGTTTTAAAAGCTCAAGTGAAT
>NC_053024.1:711275755-711360802 GCF_003073215.2 Triticum urartu | reverse complement strand
AGTATTTTTGCGAATTTCTATGTCAACAATGCTCTGCACGGAGCTACTCTAGCTTATTGCTCCCACTTTCAATATGTATCTAGATCGAGACTTAGAGTCATCCAGATCTGTGTCAGAACTTGCATCGACGTAACTTTTTACGACGAACCTTTTTGTCACCTCCATAATTGAGAAATATTTCCTTATTCCACTAAGGATAATTTTGACCGCTGTCCAGTGATCTACTCTTAGATCACTATTGTATTCCCTTGCTTAACAAAGTGTAGGGTATACAATAGATCTGGTACACAGCATGGCATACTTTATAGAACCTATGACTGAGGCATAGGGAATGACTTTCATTCTCTTTCTATCTTCTGCCGTGGTCGGGCTTTGAGTCTTACTCAGCTTCACACCTTGTAACACAGGCAAGAAACTTTTTCTTTGACTGTTCCATTTTGAACTACTTCAAAATCTTGTCAAGGTATGTACTCATTGAAAAAACTTATCAAGCGTCTTGATCTATCTCTATAGACCTTGGAGCACAATATGTAAGCAGCTTCACCGAAGTCTTTCTTTGAAAAACTCCTTTCAAACACTCCTTTATGCTTTGCAGAATAATTCTACATTATTTCCGATCAACAATATGTCATTCACATATACTTATCAGAAATGTTGTAGTGCTCCCACTCACTTTCTTGTAAATACAGGCTTCACCGCAAGTCTGTATAAAACTATATGCTTTGATCAACTTATCAAAGCGTATATTCCAACTCCGAGATTCTTGCACCAGTCCATAGATGGATCGCTGGAGCTTGCATATTTATTTAACACCTTTAGGATCGACAAAACCTTCTAGTTGCATCGTATACAACTCTTCTTTAGTAAATCCATTAAGGAATGCAGTTTTGTTTATCCATTTGCCAGATTTCATAAAATGCGGCAATTGCTAACATGATTCGGACAGGCTTAAGCATAGATACGAGTGAGAAAAATCTCATCGTAGTCAACACCTTGAACTTGTCGAAAACCTTTTGCGACAATTCTAGCTTTGTAGATAGTAACACTACTATCAGCGTCCGTCTTCCTCTTGAAGATCCATTTATTTTCTATGGCTTGCCGATCATCGGGCAAGTCAACCAAAGTCCATACTTTGTTCTTATACATGGATCATATCTCAGATTTCATGGCCTCAAACCATTTCGCGGAATCTGGGCTCATCATCGCTTCCTCATAGTTCGCAAGTTCGTCATGGTCTAGTAACATGACTTCCAGAACAGGATTACCGTACCACTCTGGTGCGGATCTTACTCTGGTTTACCTACGAGATTCGGTAGTAACTTGATCTGAAGTTACATGATCATCATCATTAGCTTCCTCACTAATTGGTGTAGTAGTCACAGGAACAGATTTCTGTGATGAACTACTTTCCAATAAGGGAGCAGGTACAGTTATCTCATCAAGTTCTACTTTCCTCCCACTCACTTCTTTCGAGAGAAACTCCTTCTCTAGAAAGTTTCCGAATTTAGCAACAAAAGTCTTGCCTTCGGATCTGTGACAGAAGGTGTATCCAATAGTTTCCTTTGGATATCCTATTAAGATTTACTTCTCCGATTTGGGTTCGAGCTTATCATGTTGAAACTTTTTCACATAAGCATCGCAGTCCCAAACTTTAAGAAACGACAACTTTGGTTTCCTGCCAAACCACAGTTCAGATTGTGTCGTCTCAACGGACTTAGATGGTGCCCTATTTAACGTGAATGCAGCTGTCTCCAATGCATAACCCCAAAACGATAGTGGTAGATCGAAAAGAGACATCATAGATCGCACCATATCTAATAAAGTACGGTTATGACGTTCGGACACACCATTATGCTGTGGTGTTCCATGTGGCATGAGTTTGTGAAACTATTCCACATTGTTTTAATTGAAGACCAAACTCGTAACTCAAATATTTGTCTCCGCGATCAGATCGTAGAAACTTTATTTTCTTGTCACGATGATTTTCCACTTCACTCTGAAATTCTTTGAACTTTTCAAATGTTTCAGACTTATGTTTCATCAAGTAGATATACCCATATCTGCTCAAATCATCTGTGAAGTTCAGAAAATAACGATACTTGCCGTGAGCCTTAACACTCATCGGACCGCATACATCAGTATGTATTATTTCCAATAAGTCAGTTGCTCGCTCCGGAGAACGGAGTCTTAGTCATCTTGCCCATGAGGCATGGTTCGCAAGCATCAAGTGATTCATAATCAAGTGATTCCAAAATTCCATCAGCATGGAGTTTCTTCATGCGCTTTACACCAATATGACCTAAACGGCAGTGCCACAAATAAGTTGCACTATCATTATTAACTTTGCATCTTTTGGTTTCAATATTATGATTATGTGTATCACTACGATCGAGATCCAACAAACTATTTTCATTGGGTGTGTAACCATATAAGGTTTTATTCATGTAAACAGAACAACAATTTATTCTCTTACTTAAATGAATAACCGTATTACAATAAACATGATCAAATCATATTCATGCTCAACGCAAACACCAAATAACACTTATTTAGGTTCAACACTAATCCCGAAAGTATAGGGAGTGTGTGATGATGATCATATCAATCTTGGAACCACTTCCAACACACATCGTCACTTCACCCTTAACTAGTCTCTGTTTATTCTGCAACTCCCGTTTCGAGTTACTAATCTTAGCAAATGATCCAGTATCAAATACTGAGGGGTTGCTATAAACACTAGTAAAGTACACATCAATAACATGTATATCAAATATACTTATGTTCACTTTGCCATCCTTCTTATCCGCCAATCACTTGGGGTAGTTCCGCTTCCAGTGATCAGTCCCTTTGCAGTAGAAGCACTTAGTCTCAGGCTTAGGACCAGACTTGGGCTTCTTCACTTGAGCAGCAACTTGCTTGCCGTTCTTCTTGAAGTTCCCCTTCTTCCCTTTGCCCTTTTCTTGAAACTAGTGATCTTGTCAACCATCAACACTTGATGCTCTTTATTGATTTCTACCTTCATCGATTTCATCATCATGAAAAGCTCGGGATTCGTTTTCGTCATCCCTTGCATACTATAGTTCATCACGAAGTTCTACTAACTTGGTGATGGTGACTAGAGAATTCTGTCAATCACTATCTTATCTGGAAGATTAACTCCCACTTGATTCAAGCGATTGTAGTACCCAGACAATCTGAGCACATGCTCACTAGTTGAGCGATTCTCCTCCATCTTTTAGCTATAGAACTTGTTGGAGACTTCATATCTCTCAACTCGGGTATTTGCTTGAAATATTAACTTCAATTCCTGGAACATCTCATATGGTCCATGACGTTCAAAACATCTTTCAAATCCCGATTCTAAGCCGTTAAGCATGGTGCACAAAACTATCAAGTAGTCATCATATTGAGCTAGCCAAACGTTCATAACGTCTGCATCTGCTCCTCCAATAGGTCTGTCACCTAGCTGTGCATCAAGGACATAATTCTTCTGTGCAGCAATGAGGATAAACCTCAGATCACGGATCCAATCCGCATCTTTGCTACTAACATCTTTCAACACAATTTTTCTCTAGGAACATATCAAAATAAACATATGAAAGCAATAATGCGAGCTATTGATCTACAACATAATTTGCAAAATACTACCAGGACTAAGTTCATGATAAATTTAAGTTCAATTAATCATATTACTTAAGAACTCCCACTTAGATAGACATCCCTCTAATCCTCTAAGTGATTACGTGATCCAAATCAACTAAACCATAACCGATCATCACGTGAGATGGAGTAGTTTTCAATGGTGAACATCATTATGTTGATCATATCTACTATATGATTCACGCTCGACCTTTCGGTCTCCGTGTTCCGAGGCCATATCTGTATATGCTTTGGCTCGTCAAGTATAACCTGAGTATTCCGCGTGTGCAACTGTTTTGCACCCGTTGTATTTGAACGTAGAACCTATCACACCCGATCATCACGTGGTGTCTCAGCACGAAGAACTTTCGCAACGGTGCATACTCAGGGAGAACACTTCTTGATAATTTAGTGAGAGATCATCTTATAATGCTACCGTCAATCAAAGCAAGATAAGATGCATAAAATATAAACATCATATGCAATCAAAATATGTGACATGATATGGCCATCATCATCTTGCGCCTTTGATCTCCATGTCCAAAGTACTGTCAAGATCTCTATCGTTACCGGCATGACACCATGATCTCCATCATCTTGATCTATATCAATGTGTCGTCACATGGTCGTCTCGCCAACTATTGCTCTTGCAACTATTGCTATTGCATAGCGATAAAGTAAAGCAATTATTTGGCACTTGCATCTTATGCAATAAAGAGACAACCATAAGGCTTTTGCCAGTTGTTGATAACTTTAACAAAACTTGATCATCTCATACAACAACTTATATCTCATCACGTTTTGACCATATCACATCACAACATGCCCTGCAAAAACAAGTTAGACGTCCTCTACTTTGTTGTTGCAAGTTTTACGTGGCTGCTACGGGCTTAAGCAAGAACCAATCTCACCTACGCATCAAAACCACAACGATAGTTTGTCAAATAGACTCCGTTTTAACCTTCGCAAGGACCGGGCGTAGCCACACTCGGATCACTTAGTTGGAGAAACTGTCACCCGCAAGCCACCTATGTGCAAAGCACGTCAGGAGAACCGGTCTCGCGTAAGCGTACGCGTAATGTCAGTCCGGGCCGCTTCATCCAACAATACCGCCGAACCAAAGTATGACATGCTGGTAGGCAGTATGACTTATATCGCCCACAACTCACTTGTGTTCTACTCGTGCATATAACATCAACATAAATAACCTAGGCTCTGATACCACTGTTGGGTTTCGTAGTAATTTCAAAAATTTCCTATGCACACGCAAGATCATGTGATGCATAGCAACGAGAGAGGAGAGTGTTGTCTACGTACCCACGCAGACCGACTGCGGAAGCGTTGACGCAACGTAGAGGAAGTAGTCGTACGTCTTCACGATCCAACCGATCAAGCACCGAAACTACGGCACCTCCGAGTTCGAGCACACGTTCAGCTCGATGACGATCCCCGGACTCCGATCCAGCAAAGTGTCGGGGAAGAGTTTCGTCAGCATGACGGCGTGGTGACGATCTTGATGTATTACAGCAGCAGGGCTTCGCCTAAACTCCGCTACAGTATTATCGAGGATTATGGTGGCTGGGGGCACCGCACACAGCTAAGGAATAGATCACGTGGATCAACTTGTGTGTTTCTGGGGTGCCTCTGCCTCAGTATATAAAGGACTAGAGGGGGGAGGCTGGCCGGCCATAGGAGGCGTGCCAGGAGAGTCCTACTCCCTCTGGGAGTAGGATCCCCCCCCCCCAATCCTAGTTGGAATAGGACTCCTTGAGGGGGGAAAGAGAGAGAGGGGGGCCGGCCACCTCTCCTAGTCCTAATAGGACTAGGGGAAGGGGGGAGGCGCGCGGCCACCTTGGGCTGCCCCTTTCTCCTTTCCACTAAGGCCCATCAAGGCCCATATGGTTCCCGGGGGGTTCCGGTAACCTCCCGGTACTCCGGTAAAATCCCGATTTCACCCGGAACACTTCCGATATCCAAACATAGGCTTCCAATATATCAATCTTTATGTCTCGACCATTTCGAGACTCCTCGTCATGTCCGTGATCACATCCGGGACTCCAAACAACCTTCGGTATATCAAAATGCATAAACTCATAATATAACTGTCATCGAAACCTTAAGCGTGCGGACCCTACGGGTTCGAGAACAATGTAGACATGACCGAGACACGTCTCCGGTCAATAACCAATAGCGGGACCTGGATGCCCATATTGGCTCCTACATATTCTACGAAGATCTTTATCGGTCAGACCGCATAACAACATACGTTGTTCCCTTTGTCATCGGTATGTTACTTGCCCGAGATTCGATCGTCAGTATTCCAATACCTAGTTCAATCTCGTTACCGGCAAGTCTCTTTATTCGTTCTGTAATACATCATCCCGCAACTAACTCATTAGTTGCAATGCTTGCAAGGCTTATGTGATGTGCATTACCGAGAGGGCCCAGAGATACCTCTCCGACAATCAGAGTGACAAATCCTAATCTCGAAATACGCCAACCCAACATCTACCTTTGGAGACACCTGTAATGCTCCTTTATAATCACCCAGTTACGTTGTGACGTTTGGTAGCACCCAAAGTGTTCCTCCGGCAAACGGGAGTTGCATAATCTCATAGTCATAGGAACATGTATAAGTCATGAAGAAAGCAATAGCAACATACTAAACGATCGGGTGCTAAGCTAATGGAATGGGTCATGTCAATCAGATCATTCAACTAATGATGTGACCTCGTTAATCAAATAACAACTCTTTGTCTATGGTTAGGAAACATAACCATCTTTGATTAACGAGCTAGTCAAGTAGAGGCATACTAGTGACACTCTGTTTGTCTATGTATTCACACATGTATTATGTTTCCGGTTAATACAATTCTAGCATGAATAATAAACATTTATCATGATATAAGGAAATAAATAATAACTTTATTATTGCCTCTAGGGCATATTTCCTTCACCCTTCGCCTTCGCGGTCGCCTTCTTCGCGCGCTCCAGTGTCGTCGTCTTCTCTTTTCCCATGGCGGCAGGTCGAGTTCGAGCGAGGGTTCGCCGACGAGGGCAGGAGCGAGTGTGGTGGAGAGGTCGAAGGAAGAAGAAAAGAGAATGGGAGCGCACGGGGCAGAGGCCTGGTCCGGTGCCTTTTATAAGGTCGTTCCCCGAGTGACTGACTGGTGGACCCGGACAATCTAAACAAATCCCGCAACAGTCGCGCGCGCAGTATGTGGCGAAAAAGGTGGCACGGAGATCAAGGAGACTTGCCTAATCCGTCCCGATTACCACGGTCTCGCCCGTCTGGCGCGCTTCCAGAAATTCGAATCCCGCGAAATCCGCGGAGAGCGCAGCAACTTGTCAGACTGAAAACGCCCTCTACATTATCATTCGGAATTCTATCGTGAAAATTCACTCGACAAAAAACCAAGAATGGACCAAGGCGACTGAAAAAGGAGTTGACGTTTTCTCCTCAGTTCATTGTTCCAGAACAAGGTATACTCATAGCACAAAGAATGAGTCAGAAGTGTTCCCAACTCCTTCCTCACTCAAACCCTGATCCATTCGGGGGCTAGCGATGAAGCTATGTACCTAGGGTAGGGTCATGGATCTGTCCAACATACCCTCCCCAAGGACATCTCTACAAAGAACCAGAAGCAGTCGAAGAGAAACCATCATCCACTCGACCATGAAGATGTGTTCACTTGACCACCATGAAGACACTCGACCATGCTAACAACCACTCGACCACCAGAAGATGTGAAGCCCTTCACTCTGCAACGGTCGGGGTTTAAGTCATAGCTTTATGGACATTTATAGCACTTTACTTCGGACGTTACCAGTAACGCTCCTCCTTTATGAACATTGAACCCTGTGTAACGGAGGGGAGCTGGGGTTCTGGCACACTCTATATAAGCCACCCCCCTCCTCTAAGACAGGGGTTCGCACCTTCTGTAATTCACACGCATATATCCAGTCGACCGCCTCCGGGCTCCGAGACGTAGGGCTGTTAGTTCCTCCAAGAAGGGCCTGAACTCGTAAAACTCGCGTGTACAACTCCTCCATAGCTAGGATCTTTCCTCTACATTCCTACCCCCTATTCTACTGTCAGTCCTAGAACCACGACAGGGGCCATGATACGGACATTGCAACGTCTAGAATATTATCAAGTGCGGCTGCTACTAAACTCGAACCAACTAAGGTGAGCAAGGAGAGTCTATTCGAGGATGCTGGTACAATTATAAGTTGTCCAGATATATTGCACACCGGCAGAGATGGCAAGGAACGTTTGCTATGCGGTCCAGGTATTCGTGTCGCAAAGATGGGTGCATGTCAAGCTGGTAATTTGGACAACAATATTTTTTTGAGGGGTATTTGGACAACAAATTGATGTGTAGACGTGCTTGTGCAAATCTTGTACATGCACATACACAAGGAGATATAAGAGAACCGCAGAAGCCATGTGAGCCACGTCCATATATTAAGCCAATATATCAATTTGGTTTGATAAATAAAAGGAAGTCAGATCCTTTCCAAGAAGTATATGCTCATCACGGCAACAAACTTGAGATTATGGAGGAACCCATACGTGGCAAGGTGCAGCCCAACTTTCGTACACCTCCCCGATGGATTAAAAAAGGGACGATGGAGCTGCACGTTGGGTCCTAATTGCATGGAGAATAGTCTTTTTTTCCGTAGTCCCTTTACCTTACGTACGTATGTGTTTTATTTTAAAAATAGGAAGTATATCTTCTAGTTAGCTAGTAGTTTTCCTTCTAATTGCGTGCCATATAAATCGTGATGGCAAGTTGTACTAGTTACGTACTACTTAGGAGTCTAGGCGGTGTGGGCCTTAGGCCATGTGTTGGTTATATAAAAGTGGATGGCGTCCATGTAACAGAGAGATCAGTTTTGAGTTTATTTGGGAGTTATGAAATATACATAAAAACATCCGAGTCGCGGACGACCATATCATGTGTATTATCTGTGATTTTCCCATGGAGGAAATTACAAGCGACGGAGGGTTGATCATCACATCGACGCCTACGTGCTGATCCGAGGGGATCATTATTTTTTGTTCGTGTATTTTCATACGCGGGTGAGAATTATTCTTGGAGGTTGCGAGAAGAAATTGTTGATTGAGCATCGCCGTGAAAGATCGGGCCATCTACGCGCGTGAATTAGCATCTCGCTAGTCTGTGCCTCATCAGGCCATAGTTTTCACTAGAGGGTTCTCTCTTGAAAGAAAGCATACGGTGGGTAAACAAATTACTATTGAGCAATTGATAGAAAAGCGCATAGTTATTATGATATCCAAGACAATGATCATGAATATAGACATCACATCCGCGACAAGTAGACCAACTCCTACCTGCATCTACTACTATTACTCCACACATCGACCGCTATCCAGCATGCATCTAGTGTATTAAGTTAACAAGAACGGAGTAACGCCTTAAGCAAGATGACATGATGTAGAGGGATAGATCCAATCAATATGAATAAACCCCACCTTTTTATCCTTAGTGGCAACAATACAAATACGTGTCATGTCCCCTTCTGTCACTGGGTATGAGCACCGCAAGATTGAACCAACTATAAAGCACCTCTCCCATTGCAAGAAAAATCAATCGAGTTGGCCAAACCAAATCAGTAGATCGGAGAGAAATACAAAGCTATCTTAAATCATGCATAAGAGTTCAGAGAAGACTCAAATAATATTCATAGATAATATGATCATAAATCCACAATTCACCGGATCTCAACAAAAGCACCGCAAAAGAAGATTACATCGAATAGATCTCCAAGAACATCGAGGAAAACATTGTATTGAAGATCAAAGAGAGAGAAGAAGTCATCTAGCTACTAACTATGGACCCATAGGTCTGTGGTAAACTACTCACATATCATCGGAAGGGCAACAAGGTTGATGTAGAAGCCCTCTGTGATCGAATCCCCCTCCGGCGGAGTGCCGGGAAAGGCCCCAACATGGGATCTCATGAGAACAGAAGCTTGGGGCAGTGGAGAAGTATTTTTGGTGTGTCCTTCGGTATAAGGGGAATATTTGGGTATTTATAGAGCTGAGATTAGGGTTAGAGTTGCTACGATGGGCCCACAAGCCTGGGGGACGCCCCCTAGGGCGCGCCTCCCGAGCTTATGGCTCATCTGTGGATCTTCTGGCCTCCTCCCGAAGCTTCCTATGTGTCTTCTGGTCCAAAAAAATCCTCAAAATGTTTCATTCCATTTGGACTCCGTTTGGTATTGATTTTCTGTAAAAGACAAAAACAAGGAAAAACAACAGCTGGCACTTGGCACTAGGTTAATAAGTTAGTCCTAAAAAATGTAACCTTGATGACACAACTATGCTTTCATCCCCATTGTTGTTGGTTGAACTTAGGTATCACATGGAATAAATCCAACAACCTATGAGCTCTTGAAGCAACCGGTTAGTAGGAACAAGTTTGGAGAAAACAAGTTTTAAGTGAAGTTGATGCTGTCAGTTTTTACCTCTGATGTTTCATAGTACCACACATGTGGTGGCAAGACGGAGCCACAGAGGTACATCACCAGAAGCTACATAAAATTTGCTTTCCAATGCAAAAAACCTCACATCATTTGGAGTTGTGAGTCAAAAGCTCTAGTCATTCTCGTGGAAGGGGTCCAGGCTGTCAAGGCTTTGCGAATTTCCGAGGAGCTCTCCAACAATTCTCAAAGTTGACTGCTTATTCCCCCAAGGAAGCCTCGCAAATATGCTTACTTTTGAAACTATTTTCAAACCTAGCTAGGGGGTTGTCACAGCTATAAAACCTCATCTCCCCCATCCTCTTAGGAACCTTTTATCAAACCATTTAGCTACAAGCTTATGCAACAAGACTGCTAGAGAGATCTGAGAGATCCTTACTATCTTTACTCTTGTGAGTTCATCCAGATTCACGAGAAGGAGCCTCTGGTTCCCCCTAATTCGTGTTCTATGATTCCGGTTGTTTTTTATGGGTTAGTTCCGTTTTGTGGTTCTACGATTATTCGGATAGAGGGTTGGAGTTCTTGTAGCTTTGGTCAGCCATACCCAACGTACGGGTTGCATCCAACCTTGGCAGGTATAAAGCTAGTTACCCCAACTGCTTGCAACTAGTTATCCTCCCGGATTCGATCCTGCGACATGAAGATCGGGCCACCCTCGGCCGTGAACGATTCCCATCTATCACTAAGTTATGGGGACCAAGAGCCCTATATTATCATGCTATTTACACACAAAAGTTACCAAAGTATGTTTTCAACAACTTTTTTTCACGAGTCAAAGTTATCATGGTGTTTGTACTTAAGTTATTAGGCTAGGGAACCTATATTACCATATTATTTATACTTATGTTATCGGAGTATGTTTTCAAATAAACTTTTACATGGGTCAAAGTTATTGTGGTGTTTGTACCTAATTTATCATGTCCGGAAGCGTATAATATCATGTTATTTACATGGGAAGTTATAGTGGTATGTTTTCAACAATTTTTTCCACGGGTCAAAGTTATCGTGGTGTTTGTACCTAAGTTATTATGACCGGGAGCCTATATTATCGTGCTATTTACACAAAAAGTTATCAGAGTGTGTTTTCAACAAAACAAATTCAAGGGTCAAAGTTATCGTACTGTTTGTACCCAAGTTATTAGGTCCAGGAGCCTATATTACCATGTTATTTACACAGATGTTACCGAAGTATGTTTTCAACAACTTTTTTCCAAGGGTCAAAGTTACCATGGTGTTTATATCTAAGTTATCAAGTCCAGAATTATATATTATCATGTCATTTACAAAGAAGTTATCGGTGGTATGTTTTCAACAACTTTTATCCACGGGTCAAAGTTATCGTGGTGTTTGTACTTAAGTTATCGAGTCCGGGAGCCTATATTATCACAAAAATTACCAGGGATATGTTTCAATGAAAAAATCTCATGTGAAAAATCATGTACATTTGGCTAAAAAAATGGAACGTTCGTCATTTACGTATACCTATGTTTTAACAAAAAAACTCCAATATCAAAGTTATCGTGGTGCTTGTATGTAATTTACTAGGTCAGTGGCACATAAGTTATCATGCAATTTACACCGAAGTTATCGGATATGTTTCAACAAACTTTTTTTCTGGGTCAAAGTTATCATGATATTTGTATATAAGTTATCAGATCCATAACGCGTAAATTACCATGCTATTTACACAGAACTTATCGGAAATGTTTGAAAAAACTTTTTTGAACCATGTGAAGTGGTATGAAACGTGCAAGAAAATGATCAAATTTGGATGGACAACTTAAAGTAATTGGAACTGATAAGACTGTTGATTCGATTTCTTTTAGAAACTCGTATTAAGAAGGTATAAGTAGTGTGCATCTTGTGATAAACCAACAAATTGATCTAATCTAGTTGGCTGTTGGCATCGGATTGGCACATGAGGTTGTGGGTTTGATTCCCGACTACTACAACAATTTTTGGCTATTTATCTAGAGGCCATGCACCATATAAAAATTTACAAAATCGGATCCCATTAAAGCGTCAACAATTTCGGGGCGCATGATAGGAAAGTTATTAATCGCAAAAAATTGTTCTAAAATCGTAATTTTGGGGCGCATGATAGGAAAGTTATTAATCGCAAAGAGTCTGTTGTAAAATTGGATCCCATTAAAGCACCAACAATTCCACGGCCACACGGAAAGTCATTAAAGGGGTAATTATTCCGTGACGTGTCTGTTTTCATAAACTTGGATCTCATTAAAGCGGCAATTATTCCGCAGCGTGCCATTCTGATCGGGCGGCAACAAGATCGTTCGGATCTGTTGCGAGATTCCAAACGTTCGGAATTTACAAATCTTGTTCTAAATATAGGCCTATTTAGATATTTCAATACGAACTATATAATGATGTATATAGACGCATTTTGAAGCATAGATTCACTCATTTTGCCCCGTATGAAATGCCAATAGAAGCATTTTCCAGCATAATCTGCGTAAACATAAGGAACAACATTCTCCGATGAGATTTTTAGATATCGAACCGACCACCAGGTCCTTTTTTTTAGAAAAGGAGGATGACCCCCGGCCTCTGCATCTGGTCGATGCATACGGCCACTTTATTAATTATTATCACAAAACCTTACAAAGCCATACAACAGCAAGACTAAAGCCACCGTTTAAGCAACATCTGTCGCTACATCTATCCAAATGATGAAGGGGCGCAGATAGTTTGGGCCTAATACCAAACAGACATCGCAGCCAAACCTAAACATCTAAGACCTGAGGTCCCAATCAGGACGCCTGCCGGGTATGGGGCACCTACCAGTCCGGCGCACTCCTCAACCAGGACGCCTGCCGGGTATGAGGCCGCCGCAGCCACCTGCCACAAATCCATCTTCAGAGCTGTACTGTTGCATGTACTGTGCCAGGTCTTTCTGCCATCGACGCCACCACGACGCCCGACAGCGTCGTCCTCCTGCGCGAGTCCATCCTCCCACAGCGAACTCCGAATCTGCACTGCGCCACGCCGTCAAGATCCGTCGCCATCAGTGTGTAGGATGAAGCACCGCTCCACCCAAGAATCCGTCCACTGGTCTCTCGATCACGTGTGTGCCTCCAAAAATGACGCCCCCAAAGGAGGAACGACACCAGAGCGCCGCCGTCATCCGATCATCCGATCTAGGGTTTCCCCCAGAGGTAGCAGAGAGTGGCCTTGAACTTCTCCACGGCGATGCCTTCAAGAAGGGAACGACGCAAATAGCGCCGCCACCGCCGGCCTTAGCAGAAGCCGAAGGCAAGTTTTCACCCAGATCAGTTCGAAGGAATCCAACTCTCGTGCACGGGCCGCCGTCACCACCAGCACCACCAGGCAGACCCTGGAGTACCGGCAATCAGCGAGCCACCGGCACCACCGCATCCAGATCGCCGGCCACGCCGAGCCGCCGCCATCCCCCGCGCCGTCCGGGTCAGAGACGGAGCTGCCGACCGCGCACAGGGACCGCCGCCGCCTGCACACGCCGGAGCGCCGCCGAGATCCCAGCGCCCGCCACCGCTTGCCGAAGCCAACCGCCGCCCGAGCACTGGCGCCACCGTGGAGCCATCAGATCGGGGAGGGAGACGTCCCGCGCCGACCACCCTCGCGGACCCCGCCGCACGCCCGAGCGCCGGTGCCACCGCGGCGCCATCAGATCGGGAGGAGGAAGAGCCCGCGCCTCGCCGCCCCGCGCAGACCACGCCGCCGCCATCGCCGCAGCGTCACCAAAGGGGAGCCCCGCAGATCCGCCGGCGACACGACCTGCCGCCGAGCCGAGCGCCGCCGCGAGGGCCGGCCGTCCCGTGCCGCCCAGGAGCCTCGCGAGGAGGGAGGGAGCCCCGCCGCCGCCGGCGCACGCGCGGGCTTTGCCCGGCGGCGTCCCCTGGCGGCGGCGAGGGAGAAGGAAGGCGAAGGAAGGGAGCGGCGGCGGCGATCTAGGGTTCCACCCGGGCCGCTCGCGGGAGCGGCATGGGGGACGGGGGATGCGGTGACTGCCTTGGCCAAGTGTATGAACCACCAGGTCCTACCTATATGTTCATACAAACAGAAAAATAAGACACAAAGCGCGCTCAGGATCATGAATAAAAACACATGGCTCCTCCTTCCAGCTTCCATATACTGAGCTTCAGAATTCCAATCCTTCTCTGTTGCATCGTTGGCTTCAGATAGAGCTTTTGAGCTTCAGAATTCCAGTCTTCGCTGTTGCATCATTGGCTTCAGATAGCCCCCTCTGAAGAGTTCCATTATGTAGGAAATTATGATAAAACGCCCTGTGGCATACCGTGTGTGCCCAACGAGGAAGCATGGCGGTACAGAACGGAGGGGCTGATCATAGTGTTTCACTCACATAGCCAAATTTAAGAGAGGGTTGCAGGAAAGGCTTGACACCTTCTTCACGTTCCAATCTGCCCCAGCATTCAACGTCATCAAACTGTAGCTCCCACAGCTTTAGCGGCAAGCTGTGCATCTGGAAAGGGCGCCTGATCAACTCTGGAGACTTTGTGAGCATCAGCTACTCCAGGGACGGGAACATCACGCCGGGACCGCAGAGGGTCACCAACATAGGGTTGTTTGAAAGGCGCAGCTATTTTGGGCAAGGAAATGTACCATCAGATGCACTTTAACTCTCCTGACCCGTGCTCATTATTTGACCCTGGTGCAGGGTCCTCCGAAATGCTTCCTTCATGTTGTCGTAGAAACGTGCCTCCAGTCATTCAAGGCAAGGCAGGTACATCACCCAGGAGACGTGCTCTAGCTTGGAGTAGCTATTCACATCCAAAACAAGTTAGCCTTGGAAGCACATGCGCTGGAGATCTTCATACCCATGTGATCTCTTTCAAGTTCACCAAAAACCACAGGAAGGGCTTATTCAGACTATCGAAACAATAGTTTTGTCTTGTCTTCCCGTTATTTGCTCCATATAATTTCCAGTTCATACAAGGTCTCTTGCGCAAAGTCAGCTGAAAGAATACCAGAGCAAAAGGGGTGTGTTTCTTTGAGACTCCCTAGTATACTAAATATCGAATGGAGAGATTCGCGGCCACATCTCTTAGTGATTCATACTCAGTAAAGGCATCTGCCTCAATACCACCTGCTTTCAATTCATGTAGGGTGCCCAACTCTTGGAATATTGCAGGGTTATAGTTGACAAAGCCTCCTCCACGATATGCCCGCCAAGTCCTCAAGTATATTACTTGCAAACTTTAAGGTTAGATATGACATCCTTTGGTATTATTCGTATATGAGTTCACTGTAGGTACAAGAACTTGAGCTTAATGAGGTTTCTAAAGCAGTATGGCAATTGATACATGTCAGGATTATGTGACATATCAAGGTACTCCAAGTTTGCAAGGAGCATAATTCTTTGGGTATGTCCTTGAGAAGGCTCGTCCTCAAATCTAGATATGTCATTGAAGTGAAATTCTTGATTGTGTTATCTATGCTTCCATCAATAATTATTTTGAAGGCATAGCGTTCTTAGTCTAATGCGGCCATTATTAATATCAAATGGAGGAGTCTTAGTCTTTTCTAAATTTCTGAACAAAATGTTCATGTTTATTGAAAAGAAGAATAAAAATCGAAATTCTAAACTTTTTTTATTTTTCATATCTTTGGAAACATCTGGGAATTTTCAAACATTTTCTAAAAATAAAGGAACATAATTTGGAATTATATACTTTAATATAATTTCTGACGAAATTTTAAACAGGATTTTTTTAAAAAATGATGAATTTTTTAAAATTGTGAACATTTTTAAAATATATGAACATCTAGTTTACTTTTTTTTCGTTTTCATGTTTTTTGATTTTCTCTTTTTCTTTTCAAACAATGCCCGTGCTTATATAAATTTGTTCAAAATTTCAAGAAATGATCACATTTTCAAATTTTGATAATAAAACACAAATGTTCACATTTTAAAAAATTGTACAAAATTTCAATACGATGTTTGTGTCTTTCAAAATTGCTTGGAATGTCAAAACATGAACATTTTTTTAAAAGAATGGCCGAATTTTGAACATGAACATCTTTTTAAAAGAGCGACCGAATTTTGAACATGAACATTCTTTTAAAAGAGCGATCGAATTTTGAACACGAACATTTTTTAAAACGCTAACAAATCTGGAATTCGAAACAAAAAAGTGAGAAAAATAAGAACAATAAATTGGAACCATTTTTTCCCAAATTTCCCTAAATATTGTCTGTATTTGTGTAGAAAAGTCACCATGTTCAATGTAGCGTGTCCGGGTAGGCAAGAAAGGTCCATTTTTAGAGCACGTTGTTTGTCAACATCTCTCAAATGATCGTAATTTTTTTATTTGATTGTATGACCAATTCAGCGCATCATGCCAAGTTGTTTTGTTTTCAACAAATTTTGCTTTTTCTAGAGTTTTCTCGTTAAAAAAGAGATAAATGGCCGGACGTGCCGCAACTGTCTTAAACCTTTTTATAAGTTGCACCAAAATTAATGAATATGCATTTGATTTTCTTAAACTGAAATCAGGGGGAGGTTCCTGAGTGAGAATCTAAAAAAACTAAAGTTGGAAGTTCATGGAAAAACTGTAAGTTTATTCAGTGATGAAACTAAAGGGCAATCGGAGACGAGGCCCAAGCCCAAGCAAGCCGACCCTAAGCCATTCTGATGTGGACATGGCTGCCTCGGATACGACCAAAAATAACACAAAATTACATATTTCAAAGGTGACTTCTATTAACAATAATTTCATGAATTATTTTATGGTTGAAAACAAAAATGCAACACCTTTTTTAATTATATGCAGAATTAAGGAATTATACAAGCCACGTGTCAAGATGCGACGAAGAAGGAAAGTATGTATATATAGAGAGAGGCATGCATGCGTACAAGCAGCATGCATCCATGCATCGTGTGTGTGCTCTTCAAATAAAAAGATACCATGCATGTGTCTTGACTACCATACGTACCATGCAAATGGGCTAGCTAGCCATGCATGTCAGGACTCATCAACTCAAATAGTCAAAGGTCCAAGGCAAGGCCTTGCGCGCATGCGCTCCGAACCATCCAAGTACTTGGATTAGTCTCATATATCAGCCACGAAGACGGAGGTGGGCCCTATCCTTTGGCTGCAACGTTTTGGCCTCTACACGCAGGCCCGTGGTCTCCGTGTGAGGATGGGACAGCGAACCGACTGGCCGCATATCTGCCTCTACGTACATCTGCCTTTAATAAATAGCTATCCTAGATTAGGTTTTAGACCTGGATTTTATTGTATTGTCTAGCCATCGCTACAATTCGCATCTACGAGACGTGTAGGACTACCGCCTTGTCAGATCCATAGTGGAACCCCAACTTTTTCATCTAGTTCGTGTGCTCAGTTTATTATCCGCAATTTCAATTGCAATTCACCTTTGTTCTTGCCGGTTCTTCGGTTGCTTGCAGGAACTCGAACCTCGTTGTTCAGGTTGATCGTGCCTACGGCAAGGTCAATAACCATCGGAGATTGGTTTAGCGATTGTCGAGGCGTATCGTCGGGTATGGTATAGCCGGGTCGTCAAGGTCAAAATCCACCAAATCGATAATTATCCCCACTCTCATCGAAAGATCGGGCCGCTGTCACATCACATTTGCAGTCGCACGCGACGCGACGCGTGCCAGAGTGGTGGATGATCGCTGCACGATTTTAGGATGGGCTGACTTTCTTGTAACTCCCTAACACTGCTCCCCCAATCCCTCTTCTTGTAATCTTCTTCCTAAACGGCTCGGTGGTGGCCTGCTGCACTCACAGTGCACGTTTACACCACCTTCATGTAATCGACCTTTGGCCTCTCGGGTTTACCCCGTTTTGAATGCATAAGGTAGACTATCTCTACCTTTTCTTTCAAAAAAAAGGCTACAAGAGGATGGACGCAGGTGGTTCTTCCACCGAAGCTCTAAAGATTGGGGCAGGCGTGCTGCTGCCTCTTTTCCTGCCTGTAGCTTTGTTCTTATAGGAACTAGGGCAGTGGCCCTCGTATTTGCAAAGGGAATCGCTTGAAGTGTGTCTAACAGGTATGAAAAATAAGCTTGTGGTTTCATAGTGCATATTAGACCATTAGAAATTGTTGACAGCCATTGAAAATGTTACATTTGGATTGCAAACCTATGTATCTGGCATTTTGAAATTTAATTCAGAATTGGTCCATATAATTTAGTCAAATCTGGATTTTTTTCCTGACCAAAATTGAATTTTGTTTGAATCTAGGAGATTATAAACCAAAGAAACAGGGTGAGTGCAGCTCCCAAGCGGGGAAGGAGATTGCCCAGACTTGTTGCTGGAGCCTGGAGGCAGCGGCCAAAAGCTTGCGTCGGCAAAGAAATCAACACGAAAGATATTACGATGCGATAAGAGGTGTCACAACCTGGCAGGATGCAGCGTATTTGTTGTAGTTGCTATATCATGACAGTTCTTGTTGTAGTGAAGCTAGATGTTTAACTCGATGAAAGATGCTCAACAGAAACAGAGTGAAGGTTGCTTCCGAAAATTTTATCTGAATCTTTGTGAAATATAGAGAACGTAGGAGCATTGGACTGAGAGTGGGTATATATAAGTAATGGGGGTGTGACTGATATCAAGAGTTGCCAGTGGATATTGAATGAAGAACATCAGCATGCAAAGATGGAATGGGAAGCTGAATCGGTGGAAGAAATATAACAGTCATCTATACGGCTTGATGTGCAGCAGCTGTGTTCATGAATGCTTGTTTTAGTCAGTTATCTGACAATGTACGCTTGTTGCAAGCTTCTGAATGATTCTCTGTACTGACTTTCCAATCCTTAAATCTCAGTCCTTTCTTCTGTACTGCAATGCTAGTAATTCCCTTCAGGCAAAGCCAACACAAGTATTTTCCAGCATGCTCTGCAAAAACATAACACCGCTCTCTGCCGAGGTTTTTAGATATCGGGCCGGCCATCAGGTCCTACGTATGTTCATACAAACAGAAAAAAGAATACTGTGCACAAAGCGCGCGCCATCCGACCGCGGTCAGGAGGATGAATGAAATCATGTCTAGTTGATATACACAAAGATAAAAGCATGTCTCCTTCCAGCTTCCGTATCAAGTTACAACAAGATTCAGAGTTTCAGTCCTTGTTGCTGCAACGTTGATCTACACAAAGATAAAAGCATGTCTAGTCGGTGTTTGGAATCTATAGCTAGTCCTCGCTGTTGCATTGGCTTCAGACAGCCTCCTCTGCACGGTTCCGGACAAGACAATGTGACAGTTGACCGTCCTTCCTGTTATACATACCATTTTGTTGAAAATGGCGTTATCGACCATTTTTTGGTACTGATTATGGCATTGCAATCTCATAGCCAAATTTAAGACAGGTTACATGGATAAATATGTTAGGTAGCATTCCACATCAAAAATTCTGTTTTTATCATTTAATTACTCGAGGATGAGAAAAATTAAGCTTGGAAATGCTTGATACGTACTGTCACCGGCTTTCTCTCGCCACCCCATTGTCTCTCTAGGAGAGCAACACACTACCGGAGGTGTAACTATGACGATTGCTTCGCCAGCTAGCAGCAAAGGCGGAGGTACGGTTCTTACATTCTACTTTTGTGTGTTTAGTCTTGTTTTCCACTCTTTTTATATATTTTTTTCCGATTGTGTTGATTATAGACAATCCATTTTGTCCGGTTTTACTCAAAATTATGTTGCGCAAATTTCTATTTTCAAGATATATGATGTTGTGTAGTAACAATATCCATGAATAGAATTCATTTATGTCGTTCCGGTTATTATTAAATGTAATGACAAATATGTAAATTTTCAAGTTTAACATTGAATTGCATGAATGAGTCGTAAGAGTGGGGAAATACCAAATAGTTTGAAGTATATTAGTGATCCTTCGATAAGTTATAAACACTTACCATTTATTTATACTAAACATTTCTATTTTATTCATAATTAAAATTTGTATTTTCTACGTATGATCTTAAACGTTGTAGTTTTCTATTAAATTTAGCAACTATGTAATGATACAACTAAACAAGATACATATTCTTATTATGTAATTTTAACATGTTTTATGGTAATTACAACTTCACTAAATTTGAAGCATGTATTACAATGACTTTGACATAGTTCATTTTTCCTATTCGAGACTTTGCCTCTCTTCTATTTAACCAAAATATTCTAGATGAGAGATAAATGTATGAATTAAAATGCGATACTTAGATGAATTGGAGATATGATTGGTGTTTGTGTCCATTAGTTCTCTTAAATATCATGGCTTGGAGTTAAAAAGTTGACAAGATTTTTAGAATGCATGCTTTTCTATTTTTTTTTCTGCAAGTACATTAAATGCATAATTATCTTTACACCTCCTACCAAAATCTAGAATATGAAAAAAAAATACTAGTGGTTTGTCCTGAAACTGCTGCACTTGTTTAACCTGCTTTATACACGCTGACTTACTAGATTATATGTGTATGCAGACATTGACGAGTGTGAGAATTCAAAAAAGAATGGGTGCTTCAGCAAATGTACCAATACAGATGGGTCATTTCAGAGTGAATGTTCATATGGAACCCGTGGGAACGCCTACTCGCCGGGTGGCTGCTTCAATGTTCTCACACGTGAGCAACATTTCCACTACTTGATTTGGGGAGAACATCATTTTCTTTCTTTCACACTTCTCCTTTCGAGCAGTTAAAGTATATTGATAATTTTCTAGGAATAAAGTATATTGATATTGATGTTCATGGTTAATCAATCTAAGAAAGAAAGCTGCAAAACTTAAATACCAATCCGCAATAACTAAAATGGGCGAGCGAGATCAAACACAGGACCTCCCACGAGTGCATAACACATATAGCCACTGCAGCACACCAGATTTGTTGGCCAAAATTGCAACGCATGTTGTATGCACTATAGGTCACGAAAGATTAAAACCTTTTTTGAAATTTCATATGTGATTTTCTTTTTCGCAAAACTTAATTTTTTTTAAACCATGTCGCAAGTGAAACATTTCTGTGAGAAGACACTCTGAACATTTCTCGCAAACATTTTCTAAATTTATGAACATATTTTAAAAAACTGAAACATCTTCTGAACATTATTTCGGAATCTCAAACATTTTGAGAAAAAATAGGAACACAATAGATAGTGGCAACATTTTCTGAAACTACAAACAATTTATTGAAAGTACGAACATTTCCTGAAAAACAGGAACAAAATTGAAAACCCGACATCTTTTCAAATTATGAAAAAAATATTAGAAACGTGAACATTATATGAGATTCCCAGGAAACATGAACACTTTCGAAGTTATGAACAAAATTTTAAAACAGGAACATTTTGTGAAAACGCGAATATTTTTTGAAATTATCAACAATTTTCAAAACGCAAACATTTTATGAAATTACCCGTTATTTTTTTAATTTTCAAAAACACAAATATCTTTTGAATTTCGTGGACATTTTCTGAATTTATTAATAAAATTTAAACATAAGAACATTTTTGGCAAATTTGAAACTCCAAACTTTTCTAAATTTCTGAACGAAATGTTCAAAATTATTGAAAAGAAGAAAAGAAACGAAATTCTATTTTTTTGAATATTTTTCGAAATATCTGGGAATTTTCAAACATTTTCTATAAATAAACGAACATAATTTGGAATTATATACTATGATATAATTTCTGAACCAAATTCTAAACAGGATTTGTTTTAAAAAAATGATGAATTTTTTAAAATTGCGAGCATTTGTAAAATATATGAACATCCAGTTTACTTTTTTTTCGTTTTCATGTTTTCTTTTTCAAACAATGCCCGTGCTTATATGAATTTGTTCAAAATTTCAAAAAATGAACACTTTTTCAAATTTTGATAATAAAACACAATTGTTCGCTTTTTAAAAATTGTACGAAATTGCAATAAAATGTTTGTGTCTTTCAAAATTGCTTGGAATGTCAAAACATGATTTTTTTTAAAGAGCGACCGAATTTTGAACACGATCATTTTATAAAACCCTAACAAATCTGGAAGTCTAAACAAAAAAGTGAGAAAAATAAGAACAATAAGTGGGAACCATATTTTTTTACCAAATTTCCCCAAATATTGTTTTTATTTGTGTAGAAAAAACACCATGTACAACGTAGCGTGTCCGGGTAGGCAAGAAGACTCCATTTGAGAGCACGTTGTTTCTCAAAATCTCTCAAATGACCCTAAGTGTTTTTATTTGATTGTATGACCAATCCAACGCAACATGCCAAGTTATTTTGTTTTTTCACAAAATTTTATTTTTCTGGAGTTTTCTCATTAAAAAAAAAGTTAAATGGCCGGACGTGCCGCAGCTTGCATACGGTGTCGAAAAGCATTCAAATCTGGGATGGGTCATGATTTGACGGTCTAGATTGGTTGGTTTTTTTTGGAACATAAGAAAATAACTAGACAAGAAATTTAAATTCATTTTGTATAGATTTTTAATCCTAGGAAATGTACTGGCTTTATTTAGGTGCCCTAAATATTTAAGAGAAAACATTAATAATTTAAAATAGTTAGAGTTGAGTAAAAATGTATTCCACCCAATTTGATGTTTTCATAAGCCCATTTCCATTTAAACACATTTTATAGCTATTTTATTAAATAAATAGTTTACTTAATAAGTTGGCATAATATATAATTTTTAAATCCAACCATGCAACATTGATACAGTATAGATGATCTCTAACTTCACGGGTTTCCAGGAAAGTCGTTTTATGCCCTCTCATTATTTGAAGTTGAAAAATTCGAATACATTGAAACTTTTTTTTATAAGTTGCACCAAAATTAATGAATATGCATTTGATTTTCTTAAACTGAAATCAGGGGGAGGTTCCTGAGTGAGAATCTAAAAAAACTAAAGTTGGAAGTTCATGGCAGAACTGTAAGTTTATTCTGTGATGAAACTAAAGGGCCCAAGCCCAAGCAAGCCGACCCTAAGCCATTCGCACGCGACGCTTCCTTCTTCCCCAAAATCCTCCGTCCCGGCCGCCGCCTCCCTTCTCCCCCAAAATCCGATCCATTGCCGCCCTTCTCCAGCTCCATTCCCCCATACAAGTTTGCTCCCAGCAGATCCGCCCCTCAGCGCGAGGACCCTGGGCGTGGCCATGAAGATGAAGGAGGGGGGCGACTGGAGCAGCGAGTGGCGGCGGCCGCACGGCAGCACCAAGTTGGGTGGCCTATCCATGGTCCCGGAATGGGATTCGCTTCCACCGGAGCTTGTCCAAGCGGTCGCCGACCGCGTCCTCTCCACCACCGGCGGCGTCGACGCGTACATGGACATGAGGGCCGTCTGCTCAACCTGGCGCTCTGCCGTCGCCAAGCCATCTCCTTTCGCCGCGGTAGCCGGCCTCCGTTTCCGCCCGCGCCACTGGGTCATGCTCGACCTGCAACCCGACGGCCTCAATGACGAGTCTCGCCTCTTCCTCCACGTCCCCACCGGCCGCTTCCGCCGCCTGCACGTCCCGGCGCTCCGCGACAACCTCGTCGCCGGTGCCGCCGACGGTCTCCTCGTGCTCGCGGACATGTATCCACCGCACTTGGCTCGTGTCCTCAACCCATTTACAGGTGACATGCTCCACTTCCCCGCCGCGTTACCTCGGCATTTTACCTTTACCTCGGTGAAGGGAGGCTCTCACCCGACGCTGGTCTTGCTGAGATGGGGCTCGGTGTTCTGTGCTGCCCCAAGCAGCGATTTCTTTACACAGACAGAGAAGGCCGTTGAAACCTACTTGGTGAGCATTGCCAACTTCCAGGGCGACGTCTATTGTGCCGATGGCCATGGATGTGTATTCAAGTTGGTCGCACTCGCACCAGCAGCAGACCAGTGTGATGATGATGATCAGGGGCGGGCCCAGTACAATTCAAGGGTATTCAGTTGAATACCCATTATATTTGGCAAAAAAAGTTCTATATATATATATATATATATATATATATATATATATATATAGTGTTTTTCATGTGTACTCAGGGGAAAACGAAATAGATGCAGGAAAAAAAGGCCAGCTAAGGATTTCAGCCCGAAAACAAGACTAGCCCACTTCTCTGTATGGTCTCCTCACCACCCCGACATGGTCCAAGTGGCCCAAATCGCTGCAGCAAGACGCAGAGCCCGCACGCGCTTCGCTAATGAGGCATATCGCAAGAGACGAACCGGCGCCTCCCAATTCTGTTCGCACTCGTGGGATCGTGGGTAGGGCATGGCGGCAGGGCTGATCGCGATCCCCTGAAAGCACGCGCGCACGGCGGCACAGGCAGGCGTGCGGCGACGACGAAAACATCTGACGGCATCCATCCCTCAACCCTCGCAGCTTCGCTTCATCTTTAATCCATCTCATCAGTCGGCAGCATCAGGCATCACCGCATCGAAGGCTCTAGGTTTCCAGTTCCAAAGTCACAATTCAGTCGTTCAAAATCTGATTGATAATTTGATGTGTTTGTGTTTCTAAACATATTAACCGTCCGCCTGTTAAAATTATGATCTGCAGGTGTCAGCGCATGGTCGTCTTCTTCAGTTGTCTAGCATTGACTTACAACACTAAGTTAACTTGGTTAGTTAGATTTCTGCTTTAGTATTTCGAAACTACAAACTTGTTTTAAATGAATTATGAATTGTTTAGACATGACGATTCGCAATTTTCCACATGAATTACAATTTGGGAATGTTTAAAAATTGGGGAATTATTACAACAAACATTATTTATAAAAAAATAGTTCTCCTATAGCTTGTAAGTTTTTTCTAATCATTTTCTATTTCCTACCTTTTTGTACTCCTATATGTTAAGATGTTGTCAGTTTGATATGTTGACTTATTAGTCTTTCTATCTGTTGAACGGTTTCTAAGTATGACCAATTTTACGATTCTATTACATTGTGTTACATGGTGCCAAAATAATGGTGCTATAATCAATTATATACGCCAAAAAGAAGAATTTATAGGATTAAAATAACCATTAAAATTTTGAATACACTATCTTTAAATCCTGGGCCCGCCCCTGATGATGATGATGATGATGAGCTCCTGGTCATACCTGCCGCGGCACTGCCGGATGTGCACGTATATACACAAGAGGGAGATGATGACACAAAAGAGGGAGATGATCACAGCGAAATGCCTTTTTATCTCGTAGAGTCTGCTGGGGACTGCTGCTCGTTCGCTCGGTCGATCAAACTTTGAAAGTTTTCAGAGTCGACGTCGAGCACAAGTTGTTGGAGGAGGTCAAGAGCCTCGGTGGCCGCACCTTGCTCCTTGGCCAAGAGAGGTGTGTGTCTGTCGATGCAGCTAAGCTTCCGTCCGTTGACGGAGATTGCATATACATGTCAGATTTTGAAAACACGCCCATGTCAGATTCTGAAAGCGCGTCCATGTCAGATTCTGAAGACATGTCCATGTCAGATTCTAGAGACAAGATGTGCGTGTATAACCTAAGAGGTGACATGGTGGACATCATCTACAGCAAGGACTTTTGTGCTCGACCTTTCAGCCTTGTCCAGGTTCTCTTGCGGTACTGTGATGTCCTTCCCAAATTGTAAAGGTTGTGAAAATAAACCTGTGCTGGCCTTGCTGCTACTGCCTCATGCCACTGTGAGTAGTAGATTAAGTAGTAGTAGGTTTTCCCATATTGGAACATTTTTATGTACTATTTTGCTTATCTCCTTCATCTTATGTATTCTTGCATCGCTCGACTGATGTTGTTTATCAGCTGTTCATTAACCCTTATTTCAGTCCGTGTTCTGACAATGGGTGTGTTGTACTCGTAGTATTACCTTGAGTGTCTGGTTACATCTTTAATGTACCCATCGAATAAAAATTTCTCAATATCTAGGAACTGTCTTTCAATCCGGTTATACAGTGGTTAACGGGAAAAAAGAATCTGCTTATGCAGTATTTCACCAAAACAAGTAGTACCAGGTTTCGAGTTAATCTGAATGATAAGAAGCCGGTTTCAATCATAAGAAGAGTAAACAGTTTCAGGCTCGAATTGAAGTGAAGTTTGTCAGGCTACAAGAGAATTGGACGGCCATTGCGCCACATAATGGTTGTGATGTCTGCCCAGCAGTTGAAAGCACTGATCATATCGTCCTGCGATGTAAGCTCGCGGACAAAGTATGGGACAAGATGGGGCTTCTTGCAACTGCCACTATGGCATCTTCAATGAAGGATTTCCTATGCTGCCGCGCTTCAGCAGATTCTTATGGTAAGCTTTGGAACGTTTTGCTTGCGGCGGGTGCTGTCGGATTATGGAGAGCACGGAACGAACGGGTCTTTAACAAGGAAAGCTGGCATGCTGCACGTGCACTCCACGAGGTTTTGAGCTTCTTAGGCTTTGGAGCTTGCGTGCCAGAGTGGTGGATGATCGCTGCACGATTTTAGGATGGGCTGACTTTCTTGTAACTCCCTAACACTGCTCCCCCAATCCCTCTTCTTGTAATCTTCTTCCTAAACGGCTCAGTGGTGGCCTGCTGCACTCACAGTGCACGTTTACACCACCTTCATGTAATCGGCCTTTGGCCTCTCAGGTTTACCCCGTTTTGAATGCATAAGGTAGACTATCTCTACCTTTTCTTTCAAAAAAAAGGCTACAAGAGGATGGACGCAGGTGGTTCTTCCACCGGAGCTGTAAAGATTGGGGCAGGCGTGCTGCTGCCTCTTTTCCTGCCTGTAGCTTTGTTCTTATAGGAACTAGGGCAGTGGCCCTCGTAATTGCAAAGGGAATCGCTTAAGTGTGTCTAACAGGTATGAAAAATAAGCTTGTGGTTTCATAGTGCATATTAGACCATTAGAAATTGTTGATAACCATTGAAAATGTTACATTTGGATTGCAAACCTATGTATATGGCATTTTGAAATTTAATTCAGAATTGGTCCATATAATTTAGTCAAATCTGGATTTTTTTTCCTGACCAAAATTGAATTTTGTTTGAATCTAGGAGATTATAAACCAAAAAAACAGGGTGAGTGCAGCTGCCAAGCGGGGAAGGAGATTGCCCAGACTTGTTGCTGGAGCCTGGAGGCAGCGGCCAAAAGCTTGCGTCGGCAAAGAAATCAACACGAAAGATATTACGATGCGACAGGAGGTGTCACAACCTGGCAGGATGCAGTGTATTTGTCGTAGTTGCCATATCATGACAGTTCTTGTTGTAGTGAAGCTAGATGTTTAACTCGATGAAAGATGCTCAACAGAAACAGAGTGAAGGTTGCTTCCGAAAATTTTATCTGAATCTTTGTGAAATATAGAGAACGCAGGAGCATTGGACTGAGAGTGGGTATATATAAGTAATGGGGGTGTGACTAATATCAAGAGTTGCCAGTGGATATTGAATGAAGAACGTCAGCAGGCAAAGATGGAATGGGAAGCTGAATCGGTTGAAGAAAATATAACAGTCATCTATACGGCTTGATGTGCAGCAGCTGTGTTCATGAATGCTTGTTTTAGTCAATTATCTGACAATGTACGCTTGTTGCAAGCTTCTGAATGATTTTCTGTACTGACTTTCCAATCCTTAAATCTCGGTCCTTTCTTCTATACTGCAATGTTAGTAATTCCCTTCAGGCAAAGCCAACACAAGCATTTTCCAGCATGCTCTGCAAAAACATAACACCGCTCTCTGCCGAGGTTCTTAGATATCGGGCCGGCCATCAGGTCCTACGTATGTTCATACAAACAGAAAAAAATACTGTGCACAAAGCACGCGCCATCCGACCGCGGTTAGGAGGATGAATGAAATCATGTCTAGTTGATCTACACAAAGATAAAAGCATGTTTCCTCCCAGCTTCCGTATCAAGTTACAACAAGATTCAGAGTTCCAGTCTTTGTTGCTGCAACGTTGATCTACACAAAGATAAAAGCATGTCTAGTCGATGTTTGGAATCTATAGCTAGTCCTCGCTGTTGCATTGGCTTCAGACAGCCTCCTCTGCACGGTTCCGGACAAAACAATGTGACAGTTGACTGTCCTTCGTGTTATAAATACCATTTTGTTGAAAATGGCGATATCGACCATTTTGTAGGTACTGATTATGGCATTGCAATCTCATAGCCAAATTTAAGACAAGGTTACATGGATAAATATGTTAGGTAGCATTCCATATCAAAAATTCTGTTTTTGTCATTTAATTACTCGAGGATGAGGAAAATTAAGCTTGGGAATGCTTGATACGTACTGTCACCGGCTTTCTCTCGCCACCCCATTGTCTCTCTAGGAGAGCAACACACTACCGGAGGTGCAACTATGACGATTGCTTCGCCAGCTAGCAGCAAAGGCGGAAGTACGGTTCTTACATTCTACTTTTGTGTGTTTAGTCTTGTTTTCCACTTTTTTTATATATATTTTTCTGATTGTGTTGATTATAGACAATCCATTTTGTCCGGTTTTACTCAAAATTATGTTGCGCAAATTTCTATTTTCAGGATATATGATGTTGTGTACTAACAATATCCATGCATAGAATTCATTTATGTCGTTCCGGTTATTATTAAATGTAATGACAAATATGTAAATTTTCAAGTTTAACATTGAATTGCATGAATGAGTCGTAAGAGTGGAGAAATACCAAATAGTTTGAAGTATATTAGTGATCCTTCGATAAGTTATAAACACTTACCATTTATTTATACTAAACATTTCTATTTTATTCATAATTAAAATTTGTATTTTCTACATATGATCTTAAACGTTGTAGTTTTCTATTAAATTTAGCAACTATGTAATGATACAACTAAACAAGATACATATTCTTATTATGTAATTTTAACATGTTTTATGGTAATTACAACTTCACTAAATTTGAAGCATGTATTACAATGACTTTGACATAGTTCACTTTTCCTATTCGAGACTTTGCCTCTCTTCTATTTAACCAAAATATTCTAGATGAGAGATAAATGTATGAATTAAAATGCGATACTTAGATGAATTGGAGATATGATTGGTGTTTGTGTCCATTAGTTCTCTTAAATATCATGGCTTGGAGTTATAAAGTTGACAAGATTTTTAGAATGCATGCTTTTCTATTTTTTCTGCAAGTACATTAAATGGATAATTATCTTTACACCTCCTACCAAAATCTAGAATATGAAAAAAAAATACTAGTGGTTTGTCCTGAAACTGCTGCACTTGTTTAACCTGCTTTATACACGCTGACTTACTAGATTATATGTGTATGCAGACATTGACGAGTGTGAGAATTCAAAAAAGAATGGGTGCTTCAGCAAATGTACCAATACAGATGGGTAATTTCAGTGTGAATGTCCATATGGAACCCGTGGGAACGCCTACTCGCCGGCTGGCTGCTTCAGTGTTCTTACACGTGAGCAACATTTCCACTACTTGATTTGGGGAGAACATCATTTTCTTTCTTTCACACTTCTCCTTTCGAGCAGTTAAAGTATATTGATATTTTTCTAGGAATAAAGTATATTGATATTGATGCTCATGGTTAATCAATCTTAGAAAGAAAGCCGCAAAACTTAAACACCAATCCGCAGTAACTAAAATGGGTGAGCAAGATCAAACACAGGACCTCCCGCGAGTGCATAACACCTATAGCCACTGCAGCACACCAGATTTGTTGGCCAAAATTGCAGCGCATGTTGTATGCACTATAGGTCACGAAAGATTAAACATTTTTTGAAATTTCATATGTGATTTTCTTTTTCGCAAAACTAAATGTTTTTTAAAACCATGTCGCAAGTGAAACATTTCTGCGAGAAGACACTCTGAGGGCATCTCCAATGCAGGCGCTTAGAGGAGGCGCTAGGCTTTGATTCCTGACCGTTTTGACGTAATCCCGTTCGATCCTGAGATTTTGGCTGGCATCGATGCCAAGCTTGTCGCCCGGCGCTTGGTCCTTTTTTTTTGCATGCACCTTCTAACGAGTACATTCCCTGTCCTTCAGCCAAAAAATCAATTCTGTTAGCACCTGAATAGGCGCCCGTGCGTTGGGTCAGCGGACTCCTCCTTCCATTTATTTTCCTAATTAATTATTTTAATGTTCTAAGCGCCTGCACAGGCACCTCTCCATTGTAAATGCCCTGAACATTTCTCGCAATTTTTTAAAAAAAAATTATGAACGTATTTTAAAAAACTGGAACATCTTCTGAACATTGTTTCGGAATCTCAAACATTTTGAAAAAAATAGGAACACAATTGATAATGGGAAAATTTTCTGAAAATACAAACAATTTATTGAAAGTACGAACATTTCCTGAAAAACAGGAACAAAATTGAAAACCTGAACATCTTTTCAAATTATGAACAATTTTTTAGAAACATCAACATTATATGAGATTCCCAGAAAACATGAACACTTTCGAAGTTGTGAACAAAATTTTAAAACAGGAACATTTTGTGAAAACGCAAATATTTTTTGAAATTATCAACAATTTTCAAAACGCAAACAATTTATGAAATTCCCCGTTATTTTTTTATTTCCGAAAATACAAATATCTTTTAAATTTCGTGGAAATTTTCTGAATTTATTAATAAAATTTAAACATGAGAACATTTTTGGCAAATTTGAAACTCCAAACTTTTCTAAATTTCTGACCGAAATGTTCAAGTTTATTGAAAAGAAGAAAAAAACCGAAATTCTAATGTTTTTTGAATATTTTTGGAAATTTCTGGGAATTTTCAAACATTTTCTATAAATAAACGAACATAATTTGGAATTATATACTTTGATATAATTTCTGAACCAAATTCTAAACAGGATTTTTCTTGAAAAAATGATGATTTTTTTAAATTGCGAACATTTTTAAAATATATGAACATCCGGTTTACTTTTTTTCGTTTTCATTTTCTTGATTTTCAAACAATGCCCATGTTTATATAAATTTGTTCAAAATTTCAAAAAATGAACACTTCTTCAAATTTTGATAATAAAACACAAATGTTCGCATTTTAAAAACTGTACAAAATTTCAATAAAATGTTCGTGTCTTTCAAAACTGCTTGAAATGTCAAAACATGTTTTTTTTAAAGAGTGACCGGATTTTGAACACGAACATTTTTTAAAACCCTAACAAATCTGGAAGTCTAAACAAAAAGTGAGAAAAATAAGAACAACAAATGGGAACCATATATTTTTTACCAAATTTCCCCAAATATTGTTTGTATTTGTGTAGAAAAAACACCATGTTCAACGTAGTGTGTCCGGGTAGGCAAGAAGACTCCATTTGAGAGCATGTTGTTTCTCAACATCTCTCAAATGATCCTAATTTTTTTATTATATGACCAATTCAACGCATCATGCCAAGTTGTTTTGGTTTTTCACAAATTTTGCTTTTTTTAGAGTTATCTCATTAAAAAAGAGATAAATGGCCGAACGTGCCACAACTTGCATACAGTGTCGAAAAGCGTCCACATCTGGCAATGATCGTGATTTGACGGTCTAGATTGGTTGGTTTTTTGGAAAATAAGAAAATAATTAGAGAAGGAATGTAAATTCATTTTGGATACATTTTAATCCTAGGAAACGTATTGGCTTTATTTAAGTGCCTTAAATATTTAAGAAAAAACAATAATAATTTAAAATAGTTAGAGTTGAGTAAAAATGTATTCCACCCAATTTGATGTTTTCATAAGCACATTTCCATTTAAACACATTTTTATAGTTCTTTTATTAAATAAACAGTTTACTTAATAAGTTGGCATAATATATAATTTTTAAACCCAACCATGCAACATTGATACAGTATAGATGATCTCTAACTTCACGGGTTTCCAGGAAAGTCGTTTTATTCCCTCTCATTATTTGAAGTTGACAAATTCGAATACATTGAATTTTTTATAAGTTGCACCAAAATTAATGAATATGCATTTGATTTTCTTAAACTGAAATCAGGGGGAGGTTCCTGAGTAAGAATCTAAAAAAAACTAAAGTTGGAAGTTCATGGCAGAAGTATAAGTTTATTCAGCGATGAAACTAAAGGGCCCAAGCCCAAGCAAGCCGACCCTAAGCCATTCGCACGCGACGCGAGCTTCCTTCTTCCCCAAAATCCTCCGTCCTGGCCGCCGCCTCCCCCAAAATCCAATCCATTGCCGCCTAGGGCTGGGCATAAAAACCGAGCAACCGAAAACTGAACCAAAACCGACACCGACACCGAATAAACGGAATTTTCGGTTTTTACAATAAAGATAAGAAAACTCGGTTTCCTGACCATAGACATTTGTTGTCATTTAATGAATGGGATCACATCATTAGAGAATGATGTGATGGACAAGACCCATCCGTTAGCTTAGCATAATGATCGTTTAGTTTTATTGCTATTGCTTTCTTCATGACTTATACATGTTTCTCTGACTATGAGATTATGCAACTCCCGAATACCGGAGGAACACCTTGTGTGCTATCAAACGTCACAACGTAACTGAGTGATTATAAAGATGCTCTACAGATGTCTCCGATGGTGTTTTTTGAGTTGGCATAGATCAAGATTAGGATTTGTCACTCCATGTATCAGAGAGGTATCTCTGGGCCCTCTCGATAATGCACATCACTATAAGCCTTGCAAGCAATGTGACTAATGAGTTAGTTACGGGATGTAGCATTACGGAACGAATAAAGAGACTTGTCGGTAATGAGATTGAACTAGGTATTGAGATACCGACGATTGAATCTCGGGCAAGTAACATACCGATGACAAAGGGAACAACATATGTTGTTATGCGGTTTGACCGATAAAGATCTTCGTAGAATGTGTGGAAGCCAATATGAACATCTAGGTTCCGCTATTGGTTATTGACTGGAGACGTGTCTCGGTCATGTCTATATAGTTCTCGAACCCGTAGGGTCCGCACGCTTAACATTCGGTGACGATCGATATTATGAGTTTATGTGTTTTGATGTGCCGAAGATAGTTCGAAGTCCCGGATAGGATCATGGACATGACGAGGAGTCTCTAAATGGTTGAGACATAAAGATTGATATAATGGACAGCTATATTCGGATATTGGAAGTGTTCCGGGTGATTTCGGAGAAAACCGGAGTGTCGGAGGGTTACCGGAACCCCTCCCCCCGGGGAACTAGTGTGCCTAGATGGGCCTGATACGTCTCCAACGTATCTATAATTTTTGATTGCTCCATGCTATATTATCTACTGTTTTGGGTATTATTGGGCTTTATTATCCACTTTTATATTACTTTTGGGATTAACCTATTAACCGGAGGCCCAACCCAGATTTGCTGTTTTATGCCTATTTCAGTGTTTTTAAGAAAAGGAATATCAGACAGAGTCGAAACGGAACGAAATAAACTAGAGAAGTTATTTTTGGAAGGAAACACACCTGATGGACTTGGACCCTACGTCAGAAGATACGGGAGCTGCCCACGAGGGTGGGGGGCGCGCCCCCTGTCTCGTGGGGCCCTCGTGGCTCCCCTGACGTACCTCCTGCACCCATATATACCCACATGACCTAAAACTTCCAGAACGCAAGATAGATCGGGAGTTCCGCCGCCAGAAGCCTCCGTAGCCACCAAAAGTCAATCGGGACCCTGTTCCGGCACCCTGCCGGAGGGGGGATCCCTCACCGGTGGCCATCTTCATCATCCCGGCGCTGTCCATGACAAGGAGGGAGTAGTTCTCCCTCGGGGCCGAGGGTATGTACCAGTAGCTGTGTGTTTGATCTCTCTCTCTCTCTCTCTCTCTCTCGTGTTCTTGAGATGATACGATCTTGATGTATCGCGAGCTTTGCTATTATACTTGGATCCTATGATGTTTCTTCCCCCCTCTACTCTCTTGTAATGAATTGAGTTTCCCCTTTGGAGTTATTTTATCGGATTGAGTCTTTAAAGATTTGAGAACACTTGATGTATGTCTTGCCGTGGATATCTGTGGTGACAATGAGATACCGCGTGCCACTTGATGTATGTTAAGGTGACCAACTTGCGGGTTTCGTGACATTGGGAACCTATGCATAGGGGTTGGCACACGTTTTCGTCGTGATTCTCCGGTAGAAACTTTGGGGCACTCTTTGAGGTCCTTTGTGTTGGTTGAATAGATGAATCTGAGATCGTGTGATGCATATCGTATAATCATACCCACGGATACTTGAGGTGACATTGGAGTATCTAGGTGACAATAGGGTTTTGATTGATTTGTGTCTTAAGGTGTTATCCTAGTACGAACTCTAGGGCTGTTTGTGACACTTATAGGAATAGCCCAACGGATTGATTGGAAAGAATAACTTTGAGGTGGTTTCGTACCCTACCATAATCTCTTCACTCGTTCTCCGCTATTAGTGACTTTGGAGTGACTCTTTGTTGCATGTTGAGGGATAGTTATGTGATCCTGTTATGTTAGTATTGTTGAGGGAACTTACACTAACGAAAGTATGAACCCTAGGCCTTGTTTACCATCATTGCAATACCATTTACGCTCACTTTTATCACTTGCTACCTTGCTGTTTTTATTATTTCAGATTACAAAAACTATTATCTACTATTCATATACCACTTGTATCACCATCTCTTCGCCGAACTAGTGCACCTATACAATTTACCATTGTATTGGGTGTGTTGGGGACACAAGAGACTCTTTGTTATTTGGTTGCAAGGTTGCTTGAGAGAGACCATCTTCATCCTACGCCTCCTACGGATTGATAAACCTTAGGTCATCCACTTGAGGGAAATTTGCTACTGTCCTACAAACATTTGCACTTGTAGGCCCAACAACGTCTACAAGAAGAAGGTTGTGTAGTAGACATCAGGGCCTTAGTGGAGAGAGAGGGGCTGCCAGGGCAGGTCACGCGCCCTCTCCCCCTTGAATCCGAATTGGACTAGGAGGGGGTGGCGCCCCCCTCCTTCCCCTCTCCCACTCCTTCCTCCCCCTCCTAGTAGGACTAGGAAAGGAGGAATCCTACTCCTACTAGGAGGAGGATTCGTCCCCTCCTTGGCGCGCCCTAGGGCCGGCCGGCCTCCCCTTGCTCCTTTATATACGGGAGCAGGGGGCACCCTAGAACACACAACGGACAACTGTCTTAGCCGTGTGCGGTGTCCCACCTTCACCATAATCCACCTCGGTCATATCATTGCAGTGCTTAGGCGTTGCGCCGGTAGCTGCATCATCACCGTCATCACGCCGTCGTGCTGACGAAACTCTCCCTTGACACTCAGCTGGATCTAGAGGTGTCGTACCTTCGGTACTAGGATCGGTCGGATCATGAAGACGTACGACTACATCAACCGCGTTGTCATAACGATTCCGCTTACGGTCTACGAGGGTACATGGAAAACACTCTTCCCCTCTCGTTGCTATGCATCACCATGATAGATCTTGCTGTGCGTAGGAAATTTTTTAAAATTACTGCGTTTCCCAACAGGGTAGAAGTTGGAAAGGCGCGAGCAGCGGCTACCTGTAGGCGGGCGTGGACATTCGACATGTCCAGGTATATGCACGGTATGTGCTACCGTGGAGCAAACTAGCTGTCCTCCATGCTCATGTTCACCCTGCAGTGTCGCTGGCGAGGCTCGACACTCATTGTTTCCCTTTACTGCTATGTGTGCTCGCCGGATGCGCCACCACTCCAGCCGAAATGTGCCACAGCCACATGCCAGCTCCCATCACCAGAGCTTAACCGGAGCACCAACACCTCAACGCTATGTTCGCTGGACCTCATACTACATGATGTCACATCGTGCCAACTATGCCAACTAGCATAGCACGCACGTTGCCAGAGCACCCTCTGACTCCGGGTGTGCTGCACCACCGTCTACCACCCGCCGACCCATTAGGCATCCAAAGGTTACTCCATGTTGTGAGGAGAAACTACGGAAAAAGATGGTTGAGAGGAGGAAAGAGAGGGACCATTATAGACTTCCAAAAGTTCAGCCGCAAGCTGTCGGCGGTGCGCCATCTGTGTCAACTCCTCACAGGTGATCCATCTGATTGAACAATTGAACGATCTTTTCTCATCAATCCATCTGCATCCAGGTAATGCATCATGAGACATTAACTGGATTGCTTCATCCTAGTATATACCTAAATTCCATTTCTATTTGATGGAGACTAGCCACCAAAAATTTCTCTCCTGATGCAATGAAAATAGCTCTCTCTCTCTCTCTCTCTCTCTCTCTCTCTCTGTACTCTCTCTCTCTCTCTCTCTCTCTCTCTCTCTTTTATGAATCTGATTCATCACAAGAATATCAACAGGAAACATCTTCTTTTTGTTTTTCTTCATCCTTTTGATGAAAAATATGATTTATGGTCTCCATAAAGTAAAACGATACAAATTCCTTCTAATTAGCCAGCTCAGCTTTATGAAAGAAATGCTTACAAGAACTGTATCTAAGAATTAGTAGATAGTGAGGACTACCTCCAGAATGTTTGGAGCTCGCGTGTGTATGTCACCATGACAATACTGCACTTCAAGATTTCATAAGTTTAATCTTTAGTTCAAACATTTTCTTTTGTGCAGATAAGGATGGTAGTAGAAGAGCTTGACGACAATGAATGACAACCATATGGTCATTTCTTGAGTAGCCAATGAATATAGGCTAGTGAGCCATGGATTTTGGTTTGCTCTTTTTCTCCTTTATGTGATGAGGCAAGGAACATGCTAAAGGGGATATTGTCAATGCTGCATAATTATGTTGTATGATGTTTACATATATTCGGACCTCAACTCAGTAAAATTCTGTATTTTATTTTGGGGCCTAATGGTGTTTAGTTAACTTTTTCTGTTCATATATACGAATAGCAGGATTTCAGGTCAGTAGACTGTTATACCAATAGTTTCATTTTCAGTTTCAGGTCGGGCGTGGACAGTCATTGGGATCCATGTCAAGGCTGACGGCCATGGTGTACTGGAAGGGCCTCAGGCTGTCGAAATATGGCTTAGCAGAAGACTTTCTGCATTGATTGATAGCCACTGCACTGTCAATGGCAAGGTGAACAAGCACACTAAATAAGATTAGGCAGAGTGATCCCAAGCTATTTTGAGAACTGCATTTCAGTGGACTATGTTGTGATTCATTTTTTCTTAATCTTGATAATATTATATTGGATTTGGAATGAAGGTCTAGATTTATTGTCCTTTTTCATAGTTGTAGAGGCCAAATTTAGAAAATTGAACCAGTTGTGATTTCAGTCAGGTACAATGCTTCTGTCTACTATAATTCTATTGCTGATTATAATTTGCTCACGAATATACATGAAGTTTGTGCTTCATTTTGTTAACTGCTCTGCAATAGATATTGTTCCTGAAGGTTGGTGCTAACAACCAATAGATTACCCTACAAAAGCCCTCTCTCTAGCACATCAGCTATCATGCATCCATTGATTCACATAGTAGACGATAAATTTGTGTTAGGCTCATTATACACATGAATGGATCTGGATCTTATGGAATTTCGGATAGTAAATAATTAATTATCAGTTTGCTTTATTTGATACAATGAACTTTTTTTTGTTTATATTTATCAGTTATGGAATTTCGGATAGTAAATAGTTAATTATCAGTTTACTTTACGCCACCACACCTTCCACCGGTCCCTTCGATCTCGGATACGGTCGCCGGGGAACATGTGTGGCCGCTGAAGGCTGGACGCACGACGGTGCTGTGGCTGGAGTTCCGGGCGCTCAACTGGGACCGGTAGGCGTTGTGTGTGGTGGCATCGGTCAGTCAGCTGCTGCACGCCATGGTAGAGCGCGGCGATGCCGAGCACCCGCCTTTTGTTTCAAGTTGGGGGTTTCTTGATTTATTTTCAGCAGCAGCTTCATTACGCACCTCCTGTTCTTCCTCCACTATGTTCATCAATAAAATCAGAACTCCAGCTTTCAGTTGCAGCTTTTAGTATCCTAGCGCACTCATCAACTTCAGAATTACCACTGCGGTCACTTTTCTCAAGAAATCTGGAAAGAAGCGAGGATTATCAAGTAATAAGATAAGTGTGCTTACAAAAATTTGCCTACTGGAAAGTAAATAAGAGGCTCATGAAGCAAAAAGAAGACATGCCTACATATTATACATGGCAGGCTTCTGACTTCTCTGATTCCTCAAGCCTTGAGGCTGTGAAACATCTATGCTAGGTCGCCACACTTCAGCCACCTTCATTTGATGGGGTAGATTCAGATTCGGTTTGTTTATTACTTTATGGATGCTTATCTTCTCATTACAGTGCTGGAAAATTTGATGAAAATTTATCTTCTCTTTGATGGTCAAGGTTCTAGAGTTCATTGCTATGAAAGAAGGCATAGATTTGCCTCGTGGAATTGCCAGTGAGAACGAGTAAAAATCTACAATAGGCACTACCAAAAGAAATCAGCCCACACCATGATTTCATTCTCCTTTGTTTTGAAGTGTTCGCAAGTTCCAAGTGTTATGATATTATACTAATCATGAGATCGATTTGGCCGCAATTGCCACATGATTTTCATGCAATACAAATTCACAGGAGGTTGAGGTAGACTGCGCCGCCTTATGCTACAATTTCGCTGCAAATTTGGCTGCCGCTAAATCCTTTCTCCCGCAATTTTAATTAGTGATCATGCAGTAACGGGATAAAATTTCAACTGATCTGTAGAGGTGCATGTTTCATCCTTTTTATCATTCTTGCTTATTGAGTGCATGTTCATTTGTTGCATGTTTCATCCTTTTTATCACTTTTGCTTATCGAGTGCCTATTCATTTGTTTTTAATCATATTGATGCTACTTTGCTTGTATCAAACGAATTATTATTATTATTGTTTTCCATATTGGTAAACAACTCCCTTAACAAGCACAACTATAAAAGACCAACATATTTTGACCAGATGGGAGGAAGAAATATATAATGTGGCCCAGAAAATCATGGACGAGTTGTATGCTACTGTTGTTTTGGTATTCAGTACATGTGAGATTTATTTTTGGATTTCACAACAAGAGTAAAATTTATTGATTTGACTTCTATGCAGGCTCTATCTTGTTCAGGGGAAGATCAGAAAATTGATTGAGCATGATGTGTCACTGCTACCTCTTGAGCACTGCGTTGGATTTCCCTGAAGAGGAGAGGATGATGCAGCAAAGTAGTGTAAGTATTTCCCTCAGTTTTTTGAGAACCAAGGTATCAATCTAGTAGGAGGCTACGCGTGAGTCCCTCGTACCTGCACAAAAACAATAGCTCAACGCAACTAACGCACTTAGGGGTTGTCAATCCCTTCACGGTCACTTACGAAAGTGAGATCTGATAGAGATAATAAATAATATTTTTGGTATAGAGATGCAAAGTAAAAAGTAAAAGCAAAGTAAAAGCAAAGCAATAATAAAGTGATGGAGATTGATATGGTGAGAAAGAGACCCGGGGGCCATATGTTTCACTAGTGGCTTCTCTCAAGACCATAAGTATTCTACGGTGGGTGAACAAATTACTGTTGAGCAATTGACAGAATTGAGCATAGTTATGAGAATATCTAGGTATGATCATGTATATAGGCATCACGTCCGAGACAACTAGACCGACTCCTGCCTGCATCTACTACTATTACTCCACTCATCGACCGCTATCCAGCATGCATCTAGAGTATTAAGTTAAGAACAGAGAAACACCTTAAGCAAGATGACATGATGTGGAGGGATAGTTTCATGCAATATGATAAAAAACCCATCTTGTTATCCTCGATGGCAATGATACAATACGTGCCTTGCTGCCCCTTCTGTCACTGGGAAAGGACACCGCAAGATCGAACCCAAAGCTAAGCACTTCTCCCATGGCAAGAACAACCAATCTAGTAGGCCAAACCAAACTGATAATTCGAAGAGACTTGCAAAGATAACCAATCATACATAAAAGAATTCAGAGAAGATTCAAATATTATTCATAGATAGACTGGATCATAAACCCACAATTCATCGGTCTCAACAAACACACCGCAAACATAAGATTACATCGAATAGATCTCCACAAGAGAGGGGGAGAACATTGTATTGAGATCCAAAAAGAGAGAAGAAGCCATCTAGCTACTAACCATGGACCCGTAGGTCTGAAGTAAACTACTCACACTTCATCGGAGGGGCTTGGATGATGATGTAGAAGCCCTCCGTGATCGATGCCCCCTCCGGCGGAGATCCGGAACAGGCCCCAAGATGGGATCTCGTGGATACAGAAAGTTGCGGCGGTGGAATTAGGTTTTTGGCTCCGTCCCCGACCGTTTGGGGGTATGTGGATATATATGCGAGGAAGAAGTACGTCGGTGGAGCTTCGAGGGGCCCACGAGGTAGGGGGCGCGCCCTCCACCCTCGTGGCCGCCTCGTGGCTTTCTTGACGGAGGGTCCAAGTCTCCTGGATCTTATCTGATGAGAAAATCACGTTTCCGAAGGTTTCATTCCGTTTGGACTCCGTTTGATATTTTGTTTCTCCGAAACACTGAAATAGGCAAAAAACAACAATTCTGGAGTGGGCCTCCGGTTAATAGGTTAGTCCCAAAAATAATATAAAAGTGGAAAATAAAGCCCAATATAGTCCAAAACAGTAGATAATATAGCATGGAGCAATCAAAAATTATAGATGCATTGGAGACGTATCAAGCATCCCCAAGCTTAATTCCTGCTCGTCCTCGAGTAGGTAAATGATAAAAACAGAATTTTTGATGCGGAGTGCTACTTGGCATAATTCTAATGTAATTCTTCTTAATTGTGGTATGAATATTCAGATCCGAAAGATTCAAGACAAAAGTTCATATTGACATAAAAATGATAATACTTCAAGCATACTAACTAAGCAATTATGTCTTCTCAAAATAACATGGCCAAAGAAAGTTCATCCCTACAAAATCATATAGTTTAGTCATGTTTCATTTTCGTCACACAAGAATGCTATCATCATGCACAACCCCGATGACAAGCCAAGCAATTGTTTCATACTTTAGTAATCTCAAACCTATAAACTTTCACGCAATATATGAGCGCGAGCCATGGACATAGCACTATAGGAGGAATAGAATATAATGAGGGGGGTTATGTGGAGAAGACAAAAAAGGAGAAAGTCTCACATCAACGAGGCTAATCAATGGGCTATGGAGATGCCCACTGATTGATGTTAATGCAAGGAGTAGGGATTGCCATGCAACGGATGCACTAGAGCTATAAATGTATGAAAGCTCAACAAAAGAAACTAGTGGGTGTGCATCCAACTTGCTTGCTCACGAAGACCTAGGGCACTTGAGGAGGCCCATTGTTGGAATATACAAGCAAGTTCTATAATGAAAAATTCCCACTAGTATATGAAAGTGATAACATGAGAGACTCTCTACTATGAAGATCATGATGCTACTTTGAAACACAAGTGTGGTAAAAGGATAGTAGCATTGTCCCTTCTCTCTTTTTCTCTCATTTTTTGGGCCCTTTTTTATGGCCTTTCTCTTTTTGGGGGGCCTTCTCTTTTTTATGGCCTTTCTCTTTTTTTTATTCCTCACTTGGGACAATGCTCTAATAATGATGATCATCACACTTCTATTTATTTACAACTCAATGATTACAACTCGATACTAGAACAAAAGATGACTCTATATGAATGCCTCCGGCGGTGTACCGGGATATGCAATCAACCAAGAGTGACATGTATGAAAGAATTATGAACGGTGGCTTTGCCACAAATACTATGTCAACTACATGATCATGCAAAGCAATATGACAATGATGAATGTGTCATGATGAACGGAATGATGGAAAGTTGCATGGCAATATATCTCAGAATGGCTATGGAAATGCCGTAATAGGTAGGTATGGTGGCTGTTTTGAGGAAGATATAAGGAGGTTTATGTGTGAAAGAGCGTATCATATCACGGGGTTTGGATGCACCGGCGAAGTTTGCGCCAACTCTCAATGTGAGAAAGGGCAATGCACGGTACCGAAGAGGCTAGCAAGGATGGAAGGGTGAGAGTGCGTATAATCCATGGACTCAACATTAGTCATAAAGAACTCACATACTTATTGCAAAAATCTACACTACGCGCATGCTCCTAGGGGGATAGATTGGTAGGAAAAGACCATCGCTCGTCCCCGACCGCCACTCATAAGGAAGACAATCAAATAACACCTCATGTTTCAAATTTGTTGCATAACGTTTACCATATGTGCATGCTATGGGATTTGCAAACCTCAACACAAGTATTTCTCAATTTCACAACTACTCAACTAGCATGCTTTGATATTATTACCTCCATATCTCAAAACAATCATCAAGCATCAAACATCTCTTAGTATTCAACACACTCATAAGAAAGTTTTATTATTAATCTTGCATACCAAGCATATTAGGATTTTAAGCAAATTACCAGGCTATTAAGACTCTCAAAATAATCTAAGTGAAGCATGAGAGATCAATAGTTTCTATAAAAAAAATCCACCATCGTGCTCTAAAAGATATAAGTGAAGCACTAGAGCAAAATTATAAAGCTCAAAAGATATAAGTGAAGTACATAGAGTATTCTATCAAAATTCCAAATCATGTATGGCTCTCTCAAAAGGTGTGTACAGCAAGTATGATTGTGGTAAACTAACAAGCAAAGACTCAAATCATAAAAGACGCTCCAAGCAAAACACATATCATGTGGTGAATAAAAATATAGCTCCAAGTAAAGTTACCGATAGAAGTAGACGAAAGAGGGGATGCCTTCTGGGGCATCCCCAAGCTTTGGCTTTTAGGTGTCCTTAGATTATCTTGGGGGTGCCATGGGCATACCCAAGCTTAGGCTCTTGCCACTCCTTGTTCCATAATCCATCAAATCTTTACCCAAAACTTGAAAACTTCACAACACAAAACTTAAAGAAGAAAACTCGTGAGATCCGTTAGCGAAAGAAAACAAAAGACCACTTCAAGGTACTGTAATTAACTCATTCTTTATTTATATTGGTGTTAAACCTAATTTATTCCAACTTCTCTATGGATTATAAACTATTTTACTAGCCATAGATTCATCAAAATAAGCAAACAACACACGAAAAACAGAATCTGTCAAAAACAGAACAGTCTGTAGTAATCTGTAGCTAGCACAAGATCTGGAACCCCAAAAATTCTAAAATAAATTTCTGGACGTGAGGAATTTATCTATTAATCATCTGCAAAAATAATTAACTAAATATCACTCTCCAAATAAAAATGACAGTAGTTATCGTGAGCGCTAAAGTTTCTGTTTTTTACAGCAAGTTCAACAAGACTTTCCCCAAGTCTTCCCAACGGTTCTACTTGGCACAAACACTAATTAAACACAAAAAACACAACAAAAACAGAGGCTAAATAATTTATTTGTTACTAAACAGGAGCAAAAAGTAAGGAATAAAAATAAAATTGGGTTGCCTCCCAACAAGCGCTATCGTTTAACGCCCCTAGCTAGGCATACCAAGCAAGAATAGATCTAGGTATTGCCATCTTTGGTAGGCAATCCATAAGTGGATCTCATGATAGATTCATATGGTAATTTTATTTTCTTTCTAGGGAAGTGTTCCATGTCCTTTTTTAATGGAAATTGAAATCTAATATTCCCTTCCTTCATATCAATAATCGCACCAACCGTTCTAAGGAAAGGTCTACCAAGAATAATAGGGCAAGAAGGATTGCAATCTATATCAAGAACGATAAAATCTACGGGCACATAATTCCTATTTGCAACAATAAAAACATCATTAATTCTTCCCATAGGTTTCTTAATAGTGGAATCCGCAAGATGCAAGTTTAGAGAGCAATCATCAAAATCATGGAAATCTAGCAAATCACACAAAGTTTTGGGAATAGTAGAGACACTAGCACCCAATCACACAAAGCATAAAACTCATAATTTTTAATTTTAATTTTAATTGTAGGTTCCCACTCATCATAAAGTTTTCTAGGGATAGAAACTTCCAATTCAAGTTTTTCTTCATAAGATTGCATCAAGGCATCAACGATATGTTTAGTAAACGCTTTATTTTGACTAATAAGCATGAGGAGATTTTAGCACGGATTGCAACAAGGAAATACAATCAATTAAAGAGCAATTTTCATAATTAAATTCCTTGAAATCCAATATAGTGGGTTTAGCAACATCTAGGGTTTTAATTTCTTCAATCCCACTTTTATCAAATTTAGCATCAAGATCAAAAGATTCAGAATTATTGGAACGCCTTCTAGGTAAGGTGGATCATATTCAGTCCCATCATTATCAAGATTCATATTGCAAAACAAAGATTTAATAGGGGACACATCAATAACTTTTAGATCTTCATCATTATTTTCATAGGAACTAGAAGAACACGCTTTTATAAAGGCATCTTTCTTAGCACGCATCCTAGCGGTTCTTTCTTTGCACTCATCAATGGAAATTCTCATGGCTTTGAGAGACTCATTGATATCATGCTTAGGTGGAATAGATCTAAGTTTCAAAGAATCAACATCAAGAGCAATTCTATCAATGTTCCTAGCCAAATCATCAATCTTAAGCAATTTTTCTTCAATCATAGCATTAAAATTCTTTTGCAAAGTAAGAAATTCTTTAATATTGATTCAAAATCAGAGGGCATCTTATTATAATTTCCATAAGAATTGTTGTAGGAATTACCATAATTATTAGAGGGATTACTAGGATAAGGCCTAGGATTGAAATTTCCTCTCTATACGCGTTGTTACCAAAATTGTTCCTACCAACAAAATTCACATCCATAGATTCATTATTATTCTCAATCAAAGTAGACAAAGGCATATCATTAGGATCAGATGAAACACTCTTAGTAGAAAATAATTTCATAAGTTCATCCATCTTTCCACTCAAAACATTAATTTCTTCTATCGCATGCACTTTTTTATTAGTGGATCTTTCAGTGTGCCATTGAGAATAATTAACCATAATATTATCTAGGAGTTTAGTAGCATCTCCTAAAGTGATTTCCATAAAAGTGCCTCCCGCGGACGAATCTAAAAGATTTCTAGAAGCAAAATTCAATCCGGCATAAAATTTTTGTATAATCATCCATAAATTTAAACCATGAGTAGGGCAACTACGTATCATTAATTTCATTCTCTCCCAAGCTTGTGCAACATGTTCATGATCAAGTTGCTTAAAATTCATATATCGTTTCTAAGAGAGATGATCTTAGCGGGAGGAAAATACTTAGAGATAAAAGCATCTTTGCACTTGTTCCATGAATCAATACTATTTTTAGGCAAAGATGAAAACCAAGCTTTAGCACGATCTCTAAGCGAAAAAGGAAATAGCTTCAATTTAACAATATCATTATCGACATCTTTCTTCTTCTGCATGTCACACAAATCAACGAAGCTATTAAGATGGGTAGCGGCATCTTCACTAGGAAGGCCAGAGAACGGATCTTTCATGACAAGATTCAGCAAAGCAAGATTAATTTCACAAGATTCAGCATCGGTAAGAGGAGCAATCGGAGTGCTAAGGAAATCATTATTGTTGGTATTGGTGAAGTCACACAATTTAGTATTATCTTGAGCCATCGCGACAAACAAGCAAACTAACACACAAGCAAACAAAAAGCAAATGGGCAAAAAGAAGCAAATAGAGAGGGAGGATAGAGAGAGAGAGGCCGAATAAAATGACAAGGGTGAATTGGGGGGAGAGGAAAACGAGAGGCAAATGGCAAATAATGTAATGCGGGAGATAGGGATTGTGATGGGTACTTGGTATGTTGACTTTTGCGCAGACTCCCCGGCAACGGCGCCAGAAATTCTTCTTGCTACCTCTTGAGCACTGCGTTGGATTTCCCTGAAGAGGAGAGGATGATGCAACAAAGTAGCGTAAGTATTTCCCTCAGTTTTTGAGAACCAAGGTATCAATCCAGTAGGAGGCTACGCGCGAGTCCCTCGTACCTACACAAAAACAATAGCTCAACGCAACCAACGCGCTTAGGGGTTGTCAATCCCTTCACGGTCACTTACGAAAGTGAGATCTGATAGAGATAATAAATAATATTTTTGGTATTTTTGGTATAGAGATGCAAAGTAAAAAGTAAAAGCAAAGCAATAATAAAGTGATGGAGATTGATATGATGAGAAAGAGACCCGGGGGCCATAGGTTTCACTAGTGGCTTCTCTCAAGAGCATAAGTATTCTACGGTGGGTGAACAAATTACTGTTGAGCAATTGATGGAATTGAGCATAGTTATGAGAATATCTAGGTATGATCATGTATATAGGCATCACGTTCGAGACAAGTAGACCGACTCCTGCCTGCATCTACTACTATTACTCCACTCATCGACCGCTATCCAGCATGCATCTAGAGTATTAAGTTAAGAACAGAGTAACGCCTTAAGCAAGATGACATGATGTAGAGGGATAGTTTCATGCAATATGATAAAAAAAACCATCTTGTTATCCTCGATGGCAATGATACAATACGTGCCTTGCTGCCCCTTCTGTCACTGGGAAAGGACACCGCAAGATCGTACCCAAAGCTAAGCACTTCTCCCATGGCAAGAACAACCAATCTAGTAGGCCAAACCAAACTGATAATTCGAAGAGACTTGCAAAGATAACCAATCATACATAAAAGAATTCAGAGAAGATTCAAATATTATTCATAGATAGACTGGATCATAAACCCACAATTCATCGGTCTCAACAAACACACCACAAAAATAAGATTACATCGAATAGATCTCCACAAGAGAGGGGGAGAACATTGTATTGATATCCAAAAAGAGAGAAGAAGCCATCTAGCTACTAACTATGGACCCGTAGGACTGAAGTAAACTACTCACACTTCATCGGAGGGGCTTGGATGATGATGTAGAAGCCCTCCGATGCCCCCTCCGGCAGAGCTCTGGAACAGGCCCCAAGATGGGATCTCGTGGATACAGAAAGTTGTGGCGGTGGAATTAGGTTTTTGGCTCTGTCCCCGATCGTTTGGGGGTACGTGGATATATATGGGAGGAAGAAGTACGTCGGTGGAGCTTCGAGGGGCCCATGAGGCAGGGGGGCGCCCTCCACCCTCGTGGCCGCCTCGTGGCTTTCTTGACGGAGGGTCCAAGTCTCCTGGATCTTATGTGATGATAAAATCACGTTTCCGAAGGTTTCATTCCATTTGGACTTCATTTGTTATTCTGTTTCTCCGAAACACTGAAATAGGCAAAAAACAACAATTCTGGGATGGGCCTCTAGTTAATAGGTTAGTCCCAAAAAAAATATAAAAGTGGAAAATAAAGCCCAATATAGTCCAAAACAGTAGATAATATAGCATGGAGCAATCAAAAATTATAGATACGTTGGAGACATATCAGTCACCTTATTTCATTTTCCCTGTAAGCTCTACTCTACCTAATGCTAACATGGTCTATGTGATCTCAAGAGCCCAGCCAAGATCATGCTTACATGGTCTATCTAATTTTTCAAGTTTGGCAGCAAACACGAGCATCCATTCGTGATTTTCCAAGTTTGGGTAGAGTTATGAACCCTTCGCCAAAGGCCTGATCCCTAGGTTGCTGGAGGATCAAGATGGCGGCATCAGGGTTCCCATGACCATGCTTGCCATGTTTGAGCTCCTCAAGCACGCCCCTAAGCTCGTAAGCTTCTCATTTCTTCGGTCCCTTTCTTTAGCTGCTGCAATTTCGCCTTCAGTTTACAATGTCAGAAGAACACCAACCCTATCTAGCATCAAGTCATTATTGTTATGGACACAAGAAAGTATATGTATTTTCGTAGGTAGTATTTCATCCTTATTGTCTTGTGACACTGGCCAAGCATAGGCTCCCACATGAGACTGTTGCTCTAATGTTTATTCTAGGTTGAGAATGGCAAGAAGACGCTTATTCTCCATGGTACAAAGACTAGCGCAGTTTTGAACTCCCATGCTGTCAGATCTTTTTCACCTGAAGCGTGATCATTCTGTGAAGTACGCCAAGAATAACGACAACATCAGACCATTTGAGAGTGGGGGTTAAATTTCCCTGGAGTTCTTCTCCCTTAAATCTTACTGCAGCATTTTACTTACATTTCCTATTCTGTAGTTGGTGACAACGAGGAATTGTTATCTACTTGAGAAGAAAATAAAGATTAAACCGATGATGCTCTCGAAAGTAAAATGACTTTCTGAGCTAGATAGCGAATTTTTGAGCACCAATATAGAACTTATAAACCATGTTTGTTATAATGATGTTTTCATTTTTCCATTGTATATTAAACTAGAGAATATTATTCTGCATTACTTCAACTGTTACTTTTTATGTGTTTGCAATATGACTTTATGGTTCTCACTCAAAGTAGAGTCCCAACAAACTTTTTTTGGAAGGACTTATGATCACCACATATATGATCTTGTTAAAGCAGGAGTCGAAAACTACAAATCTTCTATTCCTAGAATGGAGCTGGTTGAAGTTGAGCCTTCAATTGAGTGGGTAGTTTGGTAGCACCGACATCCAGTTGAAAGCTTACAGAAAGTTTATAGGAGGGTTAGTAAAGCAAGTTTGTTCATGAGGACATGCACCATAAAAAAATTGAGTCAAAGCACAAGTCAAATGCTTTTAACAATTTTTTATGTTGTTTATGTCTTTAATTAAATTTTTTATTATTTTTAGCTGGCATGATATATAAATGAAAATCCTGTGGCCTTTTTGCCCTCTCATCGACCATTGTATTTTTGAGTCATACCAGTGTATCTAAAAGAAGTCAGTACCTTATGTTTTGTATATTTGGAAATGTCTAAAGGCGTGTGGTTTCATATTATTGTGTACTATGCTGCTTATGCCTTTCCCCATATCCTTAGTACGGTCATCGTTTTCTCTTTCATATCCTTCATCTTAAGTTAAAAAAATATGAACCATTGCGCTGTGCTAAAATTTATCATTCTTATTTGATTAATAATTCTTCAAGAAAAAAGTGAATTTCGTGTAACAAGCTAAAATAGATACTTCTCTGTTGCAGTTGGGAGCATGTCACATGAGTATTGAGTTGCCATTGCATGCAAATTCAATTAGTCAACAATGTAGCTTGATGTGTATCTTTGAAACCATTCATTTTGAACCACTAGATAATAGAAGTTGTTTGATTGGTAAATTATGTTTTGGGTTTCTAAACACATGCTTATTTATTTTTTATTCGCTGTAACACATGTCCGTTTTTTGCTTTTACAAAATGTTGAACCACTAGAAAATGACTAATCTTTGTATGTCCCGTTGCAATGCATGGGCCCTTGTGCTAGTTTATCTTAACATGCAAGTTGTCCACATTAGCAACCAGCCACATCAGTGTTTCCTTACAGGCTTACATGAGGGACCCGCCACCGGTTGACTAGCATACAGAACAACAGCCACGTTATCGATAGATCATGTTGCTACGGGTGCACATTTTTCTGCTACGTCCCCACGTTTCCTGCTGAACACTTTTTAAGGGGTCATTTCTGCTGAACATGCACGGTTGAGTCAGATAAAACCAATGGTTGATGCGTTTTGCATGCTAAATTCGCAGGCCAATAGTCGGCATGCACATTTATTATCTCCCTAATTAACTCCCACTCCGATTGATTTCTCATCTTTTTTTTGCGGGAGATTGATTTCTCATCAATCTCTCGATCTTGTAAACCGGTGTCTTTTCTTCTCCACTACCACTAAATAAATAGAGAAGTAATACAAAGATTTTCTCACCCACAAGGTAGCGCTTCTGCCCAAGAGGATTAATCACTTATTCAGGTTTAGGCCTTGAATATTAGCTGGAGACTAACGAATTTGAACCTCCCATGTTCGATGTCTGTCATCTACTGTTAGAGGTCTCTAAGAGGGGACGGAAGTTGTAAGCTTCTAGAATCAGTCATCTGTCTGTGGGAGAAACTACCTCCGCTGCGCAGCCGGGCGTCAACCTCTTCTCAACCGTGTTTGGCAACTCCACGGCCCTCGCCGTCATTCTCGCCTTCGCCATTACCCACTCCATCACGGTCTTCATCACACGATACGCTCGCGCTGTCGTGCCTCACCTGCCCTACCTCAGCAGCTGCCGACGGTTGGATATATGAGCTCTCTATCATGGCGTTTGTGCGTGTGTAGGTAAAAGTGAACCGGTGGGACAAGAAGTAGATGATGGTGCTCATGGGGACGTGCTACCTCTTGAGCACTGCATTGGTTTTCCCCGAAGAGGACGGGATGATGCAGCAAAGTAGCGTAAGTATTTCCCTCAGTTTTTGAGAACCAAGGTATCAATCCAGTAGGAGGCTACGCGCGAGTCCCTCGTACCTGCACAAAGCAAATAGCTCCTCACAACCAATGCGATAAGGGGTTGTCAATCCCTTCACGGTCACTTACGAGAGTGAGATATGATAAGATAATATTTTTTGGTATTTTTATGATAAAGATGCAAAGTAAAATAAAAGGCAACCAAAATAACTAAGTGTTGGAAGATTAATATGATGAAGATAGATCCGGGGGCCATAGGTTTCACTAGTGGCTTCTCTCAAGAGCATAGGTATTTTACGGTGGGTGAACGAATTACTGTTGAGCAATTGACAGAATTGAGCATAGTTATGAGAATATCTAGGTATGATCATGTATATAGGCATCACGTCCAAGACAAGTAGATCAACTCCTGCCTGCATCTACTACTATTACTCCACTCATCGACCGCTATCGAGCATGCATCTAGAGTATTAAGTTCATGAAAACAGAGTAACGCCTTAAGCAAGATGACATGATGTAGAGGGATAAACTCATGCAATATGATGAAAACCCCATCTTGTTATCCTCGATGGCAACAATACAATACGTGCCTTGTTGCCCCTACCGTCACTGGGAAAGGACACCGCAAGATTGAACACAAAGCTAAGCACTTCTCCCATTGCAAGAAAGATCAATCTAGTAGGCCAAACCAAACTGATAATTCGAAGAGACTTGCAAAGATAACCAATCATACATAAAAGAATTCAGAGAAGATTCAAATATTGTTCATAGATAGACTTGATCATAAACCCACAATTCATCGGTCTCAACAAACACACCGCAAAAAGAAGATTACATCGAGTAGATCTCCACAAGAGAGGGGGAAAACATTGTATTGAGATCCAAAAAGAGAGAAGAAGCCATCTAGCTAATAACTATGGACCCATAGGTCTGAGGTGAACTACTCACACTTCATCGGAGGGGCTATGGTGTTGATGTAGAAGCCCTCCGTGATGGATACCCCCTCAGGCGGAGCTTCGGAACAGGCCCCAAGATGGGATCTCGTGGATACATAAAGTTGCGGCGGTGGAATTAGGGTTTTGCCTCCGTATCTGATCGTTTGGGGGTACGTAGGTATATATAGGAGGAAGGAGTACGTCGGTGGAGCAACAGGGGGCCCACGAGGGTGGAGGGCGCGCCTGGGGGGGTAGGCACGCCCCCCTACCTCGTGGCCTCCTCCTTTGTTTCTTGACGCAGGGTCTGAAGTCTACTACACAACCTGCTTGTAGACGTTGTTGGGCCTCCATGTGCAGAGGTTTGTAGGACAGTAGCAAATTTGCCTCAAGTGGATGACCTAAGGTTTATCAATCCGTAGGAGGTGTAGGATGAAGATGGTCTCTCTCAAGCAACCCTGCAACCAAATAACAAAGAGTCTCTTGTGTCCCCAACACACCCAATACAATAGTAAATTATATAGGTGCACTAGTTCGGCGAAGAGATGGTGATACAAGTGGTATATGGATAGTAGATATGGGTATTTGTAATATGAAAATATAAAAACAGCAAGGTAACTAATGATAAAAGTTAGTGTAAATGGTATTGCAATGCGCTGAAACAAGGCCTAGGGTTCATACTTTCGCTAGTGCAAGTTCCCTCAACAATAATAACATAACAGGATCACATAACTATCCCTCAACATGCAACAAAGAGTCACTCCAAAGTCACTAATAGCGGAGAACGAATGAAGAGATTATGGCAGGGTACGAAACCACCTCAAAGTTATTCTTTCCAATCAATTCGTTGGGCTATTCCTCTAAGTGTCACAAACAGCCCTAAAGTTCGTACTAGAATAACACCTTAAGACACAAATCAACCAAAACCCTAATGTCACCTAGATACTCCATTGTCACCTCAAGTATCCGTGGGTATGATTATACGATATGCATCACACAATCTCAGATTCATCTATTCAACCAACACATAGAACCTCAAAGAGTGCCCCAAAGTTTCTACCGGAGAATCACGATGAAAACGTGTGCCAACCCCTATGCATAGGTTCATGGGAGGAACCCGCAAGTTGATCACCAAAACATACATCAAGTGAATCACGTGATATCCCATTGTCACCACAGATACACATGGCAAGACATACATCAAGTGTTCTCAAATCTTTAAAGACTCAATCCAATAAGGTAACTTCAAAGGGGAAACTCAATCCATTACAAGAGAGTAGAGGGGGGAGAAAACATCATAGGATCCAAATATAATAGCAAAGCTCGCGATACATCAAGATCGTATCACCTCAAGAACACGAGAGAGAGAGAGAGAGATCAAACACATAGCTACTGGTACATACCCTCAGCCCCGAGGGAGAACTACTTCCTCCTCGTCATGGAGAGCACCGGGATGATGAAGATGGCCACCGGAGAGGGATTCCCCCTCCGGCAGGGTGCCGGAACGGGTCTAGATTGGCTTTCGGTGGCTACGAAGGCTTCTGCCGGCGGAACTCCCGATCTATTGTGATCCCTGTTGTTTTTAGGGTATATGGAGATATATAGGCGGGAGAAGTACGTCAGGGGGCCACGAGGGGCCCACGAGGGTAGAGGGCGCGCCCAGGGGGTGGGCGCTCCCCCTGCCTCGTGGCTTCCTCGTTGATCCCCTGACGTGCACTCCAAGTCTTCTAGGCTTCTTCTGATCCAAAAATAAGTTCCGTGAAGTTTCAGGTCAATTGGACTCCGTTTGATTTTCCTTTTCTGCGATATTCTAAAACAAGGAAAAAACAGAAACTTGCACTGGGCTCTGGGTTAATAGGTTAGTCCCAAAAATCATATAAAAGTGCATAATAAAGCCCATAAACATCCAAAGTTGATAATATAATAGCATGGAACAATCAAAAATTATAGATACATTGGAGACGTATCAGCATCCCCAAGCTTAATTCCTGCTCGTCCTCGAGTAGGTAAATGATAAAAACAGAATTTTTGATGTGCAATGCTACCTAACATATTTATCCTTGTAATTCTCTTTATTGTGGCAAGAATATTCAGATCCATAAGATTCAAGACAAAAGTTTAATATTTACATAAAAATAATAATACTTCAAGCATACTAACAAAGCAATCATGTCTTCTCAAAATAACATGACCAAAGAAAGCTATCCCTACAAAATCATATAGTCTGGCTATGCTCTATCTTCACCACACAAAATATTTAAATCATGCACAACCCCAATGACAAGCCAAGCAATTGTTTCATACTTTTGATGTTCTCAAACTTTTTCAATCTTCACGCAATACATGAGCGTGAGCCATGGACATAGCACTATAGGTGGAATAGAATGGTGGTTGTGGAGAAGACAAAAAGGAGAAGATAGTCTCACATCAACTAGGCATATCAACGGGCTATGGAGATGCCCATCAATAGATATCAATGCGAGTGAGTAGGGATTGCCATGCAATGGATGCACTAGAGCTATAAGTATATGAAAGCTCAAAAAGAAACTAAGTGGGTGTGCATCCAACTCGCTTGATCACGAAGACCTAGGGCATTTTGAGGAAGCCCATCATTGGAACATACAAGGAAAGTTCTATAATGAAAGATTCCCACTAGTATATAAAAGTGACAACATAGGAGACTCTCTATCATGAAGACCATGGTGCTACTTTGAAGCACAAGTGTGGTAAAAGGATAGTAGCATTGTCCCTTCTCTCTTTTTCTCTCATTTCATTTTTTTATTTGGGCCTCTTCTCCCTTTTTATGGCCTCTTTTCTTTTATTTTCTTTTATATTTTTCGTCCGGAGTCTCATCCCGACTTGTGGGGGAATCATAGTCTCCATCATCCTTTCCTCACTAGGACAATGCTCTAATAATGATGATCATCACACATTTATTTTCTTACAACTCAAGAATTACAACTCGATACTTAGGACAAGATATGACTCTATATGAATGCCCCCGGTGGTGTACCGGGATGTGCAATGACTCATGAGTGACATGTATGAAAGAATTATGAACGGTGGCTTTGCCACAAATACGATGTCAACTACATGATCATGCAAAGCAATATGACAATGATGAAGCGTGTCATAATAATGGAACGGTGGAAAGTTGCATGGCAATATATCTCGGAATGGCTATGGAAATGCCATAATAGGTAGGTATGGTGGTTGTTTTGAGGAAGGTATATGGTGGGTATATGATACCGGCGAAAGGTGCGCGGTATTAGAGAGGCTAGTAATGGTGGAAGGATGAGAGCGTTGGGGAACGTAGTAATTTGAAAAAATTTCTTACGCACACGCAAGATCATGGTGATGCACAGCAACGAGAGGGGAGAGTGTTGTCTACATACCCTCATAGGCCGGAAGCGGAAGCGTTAGCACAACACGGTTGATGTAGTCGTACGTCTTCACAGCCCGACCGATCAAGCACCGAAACTACGGCACCTCCGAGTTTTTGCACACGTTCAGCTCGATGACGATCCCCGGACTCCGATCCAGCAAAGTGTCGGGGATGAGTTCCGTCAGCACGACGGCGTGGTGACGATCTTGATGTTCTACCGTCACAGGGCTTCGCCTAAGCACCGCTACAATATTATCAAGGATTATGGTGGAGGGGGGCACCGCACACGGCTAAGAGAACGATCACGAAGATCAAATTGTGTGTCTAGAGGTGCCCCCCTGCCCCTGTATATAAAGGAGAAAGGGGGAGAGGCCGGCCGGCCCTTGGGGCGCGCCAAGGAGGGGGAAGTCCTCCTCCTAGTAGGAGTAGGACTCCCCTTTCCTAGTCCAACTAGGAAGAGAGAAGGGGGAAGGAAAGAGAGGGAGAGGGAGAGGGAAAGAGGGGCCGCACCCCCTCCCCTAGTCCAATTCGGACTCCCCATGGGAGGGGGCGCGCCACCTCCTGGGCTGCTGCCCTCTCTCTCCCCTCAGTCCCACTAAGGCCCAATACTTCCCCGGGGGGTTCCGGTAACCCTTCCGGCATTCCGGTTTTCTCCGAAATCACCCGAAACACTTTCGGTGTCCGAATATAGCCGTCCAATATATCGATCTTTATGTCTCGACCATTTAGAGACTCCTCGTCATGTCCTTGATCATATCCGGGACTCCGAACAACCTTCGGTACATCAAAATATATAAATTCATAATGAAACTGTCATCGTAACGTTAAGCGTGCGGACCCTACAGGTTAGAGAACAATGTAGACATGACCGAGACACGTCTACGGTCAATAATCAATAGCGGAACCTGGATGCTCATATTGGCTCCTACATATTCTACGAAGATCTTTATCGGTCAGACCGCATAACAACATACGTTGTTCCCTTTGTCATCGGTATGTTACTTGCCCGAGATTCGATCGTCGGTATCTCAATACCTAGTTCAATCTCGTTACCGGCAAGTCTCTTTAATCGTTCCGTAATACATCATCTTGCAACTAACTTATTAGTTGCATTGCTTGCAAGGCTTAAGTGATGTTTATTACCGAGAGGGCCCAGAGATACCTCTCCGACAATCGGAGTGACAAATCCTAATCTCGAAATACGCCAACCCAACAAGTACCTTCGGAGACACCTGTAGAGCACCTTTATAATCACCCAGTTACGTTGTGACGTTTGGTAGCACACAAAGTGTTCCTCCGGTAAACGGGAGTTGCATAATCTCATAGTCATAGGAACATGTATAAGTCATGAAGAAAGCAATAGCAACAAATTAAACGATCAAGTGCTAAGCTAACGGAATGGGTCAAGTCAATCACATCATTCTCCTAATGATGTGATCTCGTTAATCAAATGACAACTCATGTCTATGGTTAGGAAACATAACCATCTTTGATCAACGAGCTAGTCAAGTAGAGGCATACTAGTGACACTCTGTTTGTCTATGTATTCACACATGTATTATGTTTCCGGTTAATACAACTCTAGCATGAATAATAAACATTTATCATGATATAAGGAAATAAATAATAACTTTATTATTGCCTCTAGGGCATATTTCCTTCAGTCTCCCACTTGCACTAGAGTCAATAATCTAGTTCACATCACCATGTGATTTAATACCAATAGTTCACATCACCATGTGATTAACACCCATAGTTCACATCGACATGTGACCAACACCCAAAGGGTTTACTAGAGTCAATAATCTAGTTCACATTGCTATGTGATTAACACCCAAAGAGTACTAAGGTGTGATCATGTTTTGCTTGTGAGAGAAGTTTAGTCAACGGGTCTGCCACATTCAGATCCGTACGTATTTTGCAAATTTCTATGTCAACAATGCTCTGCACGGAGCTACTCTAGCTAATTGCTCCCACTTTCAATATGTATCCAGATTGAGACTTAGAGTCATCTGGATCAGGTGTCAAACTTGCATTGACGTAACCTTTACGACAACCTTTTGTCACCTCCATAATCGAAACATATCCTTATTCACTAAGGATAATTTTGACCAATGTCCAGTGATCTACTCCTAGATCACTATTGTACTCCCTTGCCAACTCAGGGCAGGGTATACAATAGGTCTGGTACAGCATGGCATACTTTATAGAACCTATGGGAGCATAGGAATGGCTTTCATTCTCTCTCTATCTTCTGCCGTGTCGGTTTTGAGTCTTACTCAAACTTCCACACCTTGTAAACACAGGCAAGAACTCCTTCTTTGACTGTTCCATTTTGAACTACTTCAAAATCTTGTCAAGGTATGTACTCATTGAAAAACTTATCAAGCTTTCTTGATCCATCTCTATAGATCTTGATACTCAATATGTAAGCAGCTTCACCGAGGTCTTTCTTTGAAAAACTCCTTTCAAACACTCCTTTATGCTTTGCAGAATAATTCTACATTATTTCCGATCAATAATATGTCATTCACATATACTTATCAAAAATGTTGTAGTGCTCCCACTCACTTTCTTGTAAATACAGGCTTCACCGCAAGTCTGTATAACATATGCTTTGATTCAACTTATCAAAGCGTATATTCCAACTCCGAGATTATGCACCAGTCCATAGATGGATCGCTGGAGCTTGCATATTTTGTTAGTACCTTTAGGATTGACAAAACCTTCTGGTTGCATCATATACAACTCTTCTAATAAATCCATTAAAGAATGCAGTTTTGTTTATCCATTTGCAGATTTCATAAAATGCGGCAATTGCTAACATGATTCGGACAGACTTAAGCATAGATACGAGTGAGAAACTCTCATCGTAGTCAACACCTTTGAACTTGTCGAAACCTTTTTGCGACAATTCTAGCTTGTAGATAGTAACCACTACTATCAAGCGTCCGTCTTCCTCTTGAAGATCCATTTAATCTCAATGGCTCGCCGATCAATGGGCAAGTCAATCAAAGTCCATACTTTGTTCTCATACATGGATCTCATCTTCAGATTTCATGGCCTCAAGCCATTTCGCGGAATCTGGGCTCATCATCGCTTCCTCATAGTCGTAGGCTCGTCATGGTCAAGTAACATGACCTCCAGAACAGGATTACCGTACCACTCTGGTGCGGATCTCACTCTGGTTTACCTACGAGGTTTCTGTTGGAAATATGCCCTAGAGGCAATAATAAATTGGTTATTATTATATTTCCTTGTTCATGATAATCGTTTATTATCCATGCTATAATTGTATTGATAGGAAACTCAAATACATGTGTGGATACATAGACAACACCATGTCCCTAGTAAGCCTCTAGTTGACTAGCTCGTTGATCAATAGATGGTTACGGTTTCCTGACCATGGACATTGGATGTCGTTGATAACGGGATCACATCATTAGGAGAATGATGTGATGGACAAGACCCAATCCTAAGCATAGCACTAGATCGTGTAGTTCGTATGCTAAAGCTTTTCTAATGTCAAGTATCATTTCCTTAGACCATGAGATTGTGCAACTCCGGATACCGTAGGAGTGCTTTGGGTGTGCCAAACGTCACAACGTAACTGGGTGACTATAAAGGTGCATACAGGTATCTCTGAAAGTGTCTGTTGGGTTGGCACGAATCGAGACTGGGATTTGTCACTCCGTGTAACGGAGAGGTATCTCTGGGCCCACTCGGTAGGACATCATCATATGCGCAATGTGACCAAGGAGTTGATCACGGGATGATGTGTTACGGAACGAGTAAAGAGACTTGCCGGTAACGAGATTGAACAAGGTATTGGATACCGACGATCGAATCTCGGGCAAGTAACATACCGATAGACAAAGGGAATTGTATACGGGATTGATTAAGTCCTTGACATCGTGGTTCATCCGATGAGATCATCGTGGAACATGTGGGAGCCATCATGGGTATCCAGATCCCGCTGTTGGTTATTGACCGGAGAACGTCTCGGTCATGTCTGCATGTCTCCCGAACCGTAGGGTCTACACACTTAAGGTTCGGTGACGCTAGGGTTGTAGAGATATTAGTATGCGGTAACCCGAATGTTGTTCGGAGTCCCGGATGAGATCCCGGACGTCACGAGGAGTTCCGGAATGGTCCGGAGGTAAAGAATTATATATAGGAAATGCTATTTCGGCCATCGGGACAAGTTTCGGGGTCATCGGTATTGTACCGGGACCACCGGAAGGTTCCCGGGGGTCCACCGGGTGGGTCCACCTGCCCCGGGGGGCCACATGGGCTGTAGGGGGTGTGCCTTGGCCTATATGGGCCAAGGGCACCAGCCCCAAGAGGCCCATGCGCGAAGAGAAGAGAAAAAGGGGAGAGTCCTAAAGGGGGAAGGCACCTCCGAGGTGCCTTGGGGAGGATGGACTCCTCCCCCCCCCTTGGCCGCACCCTTCCTTGGAGGAAGGGGCAAGGGCTGCGCCTCCCCCTCTCCCTTGGCCCTATATATAGTGGGGAAAAGGAGGAGCAAACCAATCTAAGGCCTGGCGCCTCCCTCTCCCTCCCGTGACACATCTACCTCCTCCCGCAGCGCTTGGCGAAGCCCTGTTGGAATCCCGCTACTTCCACCACGCCGTCATGCTGTTGGATCTCCATCAACCTCTCCCTCCTCCTTGCTGGATCAAGGCATGGGAGACGTCTCCGTTCCGTACGTGTGTTGAACGCGGAGGTGCTGTCCGTTCGGCACTAGGATCATCGGTGATTTGAATCACGACGAGTACGACTCCATCAACCCCGTTCACTTGAACGCTTCCGCTTAGCGATCTACAAAGGTATGTAGATGCACTCTCCTTCCCCTCGTTGCTGGTCTCTCCATAGATAGATCTTGGTGACACGTAGGAAAATTTTGAATTTATGCTACGTTCCCCAACAGTGGCATCATGAGCTAGGTCTATTGCGTAGATTCTATGCACGAGTAGAACACAAAGTAGTTGTGGGCGTTGATTTTGTTCAATATGCTTGCGTTACTAGTCTTATCTTGATTCGGCGGCATCGTGGGATGAAGCGGCCCGGACCGACCTTACACGTACTCTTACGTGAGACTGGTTCCACCGACTGACATGCACTAGTTGCATAAGGTGGCTAGCGGTGTCTGTCTCTCCCCACTTTAGTCGGATCGGATTCGATGAAAAGGTGTCCTTATGAAGGGTAAATAGCAATTGGCATATCACGTTGTGGTTTTGTCGTAGGTAAGAAACGTTCTTGCTAGAAACCCATAGCAGCCACGTAAAACATGCAAACAACAATTAGAGGACGTCTAACTTGTTTTTGCAGGGTATGCTATGTGATGTGATATGGCCAAAAGGATGTGATGAATGATATATGTGATGTATGAGATTGATCATGTTCTTGTCAAGGGAATCACGACTTGCATGTCGATGACGAGACAACTTCAAGAAGACACAATGATGGAGATCATGATGATGGAGATCATGGTGTCATACCGGTGACAAGATGATCATGGAGCCCCAAGATGGAGATCAAAGGAGCTACATGATATTGACCATATCATGTTACTATTTGATTGCATATGATGTTTATCATGTTATGCATCTTGTTTACTTAGTACGACGGTAGTAAATAAGATGATCCCTCATTAAAATTTCAAGAAGTGTTCTCCCCTAACTGTGCACCGTTGCTACAGTTCGTCGCTTCGAAGCATCACGTGTTAATCGGGTGTGATAGATCCTTTCGTTCACATACAACGGGTGTAAGCAAGATTTACACATGCAAAAACACTTAGGGTTAACTTGACGAGCCTAAGCATGTGAAGACATGGCCTCGGAACACAGAGACCGAAAGGTCGAGCATGAGTCGTATAGAAGATACGATCAACATGAAGATGTTCACCGACGTTGACTAGTCCGTCTCACGTGTTAATCGGACATGGCCTAGCTCACTCGGATCGTGTAATACTTAGATGACTAGAGGGATGTCTAATCTAAGTGTGAGTTCATAAGATGAACTTAATTATTCTGAACATAGTCAAAAAGGATTTTGCAAATTATGTCGTAGCTCGCGCTTTCAGTTCTACTGTTTAGATATGTTCCTAGAGAAAATTTAGTTGAAAGTTGATAGTAGCAATTATGCGGACTAGGTCCGTAAACTGAGGATTGTCCTCATTGCTTCTTAGAAGGCTTATGTCCTTAATGCACCGCTCAGTGTGCTGAACCTCGAACGTTGTCTGTGGATGTTGTGAACATCTGACATACACGTTTTGATAACTACATGATAGTTCAGTTAAACGGTTTAGAGTTGAGGCACCAAGACGTTTTTTGAAACGTCACGAAACATATGAGATGTTTTGAGGGCTGAAATTGGGATTTCAGGCTCGTGCCCACGTCAAGAGGTATAAGACCTCCGACGATTTTCTTAGCCTGCAAACTAAGGGAGAAAAGCTCAATTGTTGAGCTTGTGCTCAGATTGTCTGAGTACAACAATCATTTGAATCAGTGGGAGTTGATCTTCCAGATGAGATAGTGATGTTTCTCCGAAGTCATTACCACCAAGCTGCTAGAGCTTCGTGATGAACTATAATATATCAGGGACATATATGATGATCCTTGAGATATTCGCGATGTTTGACACCGCAAAAGTAGAAATCAAGAAGGAGCATCAATTGTTGATGGTTGGTGAAACCACTAGTTTCAAGAAGGGCAAGGGCAAGAAGGGATACTTCATGAAACGGCAATTCAGCTGCTGCTCTAGTGAAGAAACCCAAGGTTGAACCCAAACCCGAGACTAAGTGCTTCTGTAAAGAGGGAACAGCCACTGGAGCAGAATTACCCTAGATACTTGGTAGATTAGAAGGCTGGCAAGGTCGATAGAAGTATATTGGATATACATGTGTATGTGTACTTTACTAGTACTCCTAGTAGCACCAGGTATTAGATACCGGTTCGGTTGCTAAGTGTTAGTAACTCGAAATAAAAGGCTACGGAATAAACGGAGACTAGCTAAAGTGAGCTGACGATATGTGTTGGAAGTGTTTCCAATTGATATGATCAAGCATCGCACGCTCCCTCTACCATCGAGATTGGTATTAAAACCTAAATAATTGTTATTTGGTGTTTGCGTTGAGCATAGACATGATTGGATTACGTCTATCGCAATATGGTTATTCATTTAAGGAGAATAATGGTTACTCTGTTTATTTGAATATACCTTCAATGGTCTTACACCTAAAATGAATGGTTTATTGAATCTCGATCGTAGTGATACACATGTTCATGCCAAAAGATAGTAATGATAGTACCACCTACTTGTGGCACTACCACTAAGTCATATCGGTATAAAACGCATGAAGAAGCTCCATGTTGATGGATCTTTGGGCTCACTCGTTTTTGAAAAGTTTGGGACATGCGAACCATGTCTATTGGTATATGCATGAAGAAACTCCATGCAAATGGACCGTTTACTCACTTGATTTTGAATCACTTGAGACATGCAAATCATACCACATGGGCAAGATGACTGAAAGCCTCGTTTTCAGTAAAATGGAACTAGAAAGCAACATTGTTGGAAGTAATACATTTTGATGTGTGCAGTCCAATGAGTGCTGAGGCATGTAGTGGATATCGTTATGTTCTTACTTCACAGATGATTTGAGTAGATGTTGAGTATATTTACTTGATGAATCACGAGTCTGAATTATTGAAAGGTTCAAGTAATTTCAGGGTGAAGTTGAAAGATCGTCGTGACAAGAGGATAAAAAATCTATGATATGATCATAGAGATGAATATCTGAATTACGAGTTTGGCACAGAATTAAGACATTGTGGAAATTGTTTCACAACTATACAGCCTGGAACACCATAGTGTGATGGTGTGTCCGAACATCATAACTGCACCCTATTGGATATGATGCATACCATGATGTCTCTTATCGAATTACCACAAGTTTATGGGTTAGGCATTAGAGACAACCACATTCACTTTAAATAGGGCACCACGTAATTCCGATGAGATGACACCGTATGAACTATGGTTTAGAGAAACCTAAGCTGTCATTTCTTAAAAGTTTGGGGCTGCGACGCTTATGTGAAAAAGTTTCAGGCTGATAAGCTCGAACCCAAAGCGGATAAATGCATCTTCATAGGACACCCAAAACAGTTGGGTATACCTCCTGTCTCAGATCCGAAAGCAATAAGATTGTTTCTAGAATCGGGTCCTTTCTCGAGGAAAAGTTTCTCTCGAAAGAATTGAGTGGGAGGATGGTGGAGACTTGATGAGGTTATTGAACCGTCACTTCAACTAGTGTATAGCAGGGCACAAAGAGTTGTTCCTGTGGCACCTACACCAATTGAAGTGGAAGCTTATGATATTGATCATGAGACTTCGGATCAAGTCACTATCAAACCTCGTAGGATGACAAGGATGCGTACTACTTCAGAGTGGTACATAATCCTGTCTTAGAAGTCATGTTGCTAGACAACAATGAACCTACGAGCTATGGAGAAGCGATGGTGGGCCCGGATTCCGATAAATGGCTCGAGGCCATAAATCCGAGAGAGGATCCATATATGAAAACAAAGTGTAGACTTTGGAAGAACTACTTGATGGTCGTAAGGCTGTTGAGTACAGATGGATTTTAAAAGGAAGACGAACAATGATGGTAAATGTCACCATTAAGAAAGCTCGACTTGTCGTTAAGATGTTCGACAAGTTCAAGGAGTTGACTACGATGAGACTTTCTCACTCGTAGCGATGCTAAGAGTCTGTTGGAATTATATTAGCATACTGCATTATTTATGAAATCTTGCAGATAGGATGTCAAAACATTGTTTCCTCGACGATTTTCTTGAGGAAAGGTTGTATGTGATACAACCGAAGTTTTGTCAATCCTGAAAGATGCTAATAAGTATGCAAAGCTCCAGCAATCCTTCTAAGGACTGGAGTAAGCATCTCGGAGTTGGAATGTATGCTTTGATGAGATGATCAAAGATTTTGGGTTTATACAAAGTTTATAGAAACTTGTATTTCCAAAGAAGTGAGTGGGAGCACTATAGAATTTTTGATGAGTATATGTTGTTGACATATTGTTGATCAGAAATGATGTAGAATTTCTGGAAAGCATATAGGGTTATTTGGAAAGTGTTTTTCAATGGAAAGCCTGGATTAAGCTACTTGAACATTGAGCATCAAGATCTATAAGGATAGATCAAAACGCTTAATAGTACTTTCAAATGAGCACATGCCTTGACGTGATCTTGAAGGTGTTCAAGATGGATCAGTCAAAGAAGGAGTTCTTGCCTGAGTTGTAAGGTATGAAGTTAAGACTTAAAGCTCGACCGCGGCAGAATAGAGAGAAAGGACGAAGGTCGTCCCCTATGCTTAAGACGTAGGCTCTACAGTATGCTATGCTGTGTACCGCACCTGAAGTGTGCCTTGCCATGAGTCAGTCAAGGGGTACAAGAGTGATCCAATGAATGGATCACAGGACAGCGGTCAAAGTTATCCTTAGTAACTAGTGGACTAAGGAATTTTCTCGATTATGGAGGTGGTAAAAGAGTTCTCGTAAAGGGTTACGTCGATGCAAGCTTAACACCTATCCGGATAGCTCTGAGTAGAGATACCGGATACGTATAATGGAGCAACAATTTAGAATAGCTCCAAGTAGAACAGTTATTTGGATAAGCTCCAAATAGAGCTGATAGCTGCATCTAGGAGATGACATAGAGATTTGTAAAGCACACACGGATCTGAAAGGTTCAGACCCGTTGACTAAAACCTCTCTCACAAGCAACATGATCAAACCTAAAACTCATTGAGTGTTAATCACATAGTGATGTGAACTAGACTACTGACTCTAGTAAACTCTTGGGTGTTAGTCACATGGCGATGTGACCTGTGAGTGTTAATCACATGGCGATGTGAACTAGATTATTGACTCTAGTGCAAGTGGGAGACTGTTGGAAATATGCCCTAGAGGCAATAATAAATTAGTTATTATTATATTTCCTTGTTCATGATAATCGTTTATTATCCATGCTATAATTGTATTGATAGGAAACTCAGATACATGTGTGGATACATAGACAACACCATGTCCCTAGTAAGCCTCTAGTTGACTAGCTCGTTGATCAATAGATGGTTACGGTTTCCTGACCATGGACATTGGATGTTGATAACGGGATCACATCATTAGGAAGAATGATGTGATGGACAAGACCCAATCCTAAGCATAGCACTAATCGTGTAGTTCATGCTAAAGCTTTTCTAATGTCAAGTATCATTTCCTTAGACCATGAGATTGTGCAACTCCCGGATACCGTAGGAATGCTTTGGGTGTATCAAACGTCACAACGTAACTGGGTGACTATAAAGGTGCATTACAGGTATCTCTGAAAGTGTCTGTTGGGTTGGCACGAATCGAGACTGGGATTTGTCACTCCGTGTAAACGGAGAGGTATCTCTGGGCCCACTCGGTAGGACATCATCATATGCGCAATGTGACCAAAGAGTTGATCACGGGATGATGTGTTACGGAACGAGTAAAGAGACTTGCCGGTAACGAGATTGAACAGGTATTGGATACCGACGATCGAATCTCGGGCAAGTAACATACCGATAGACAAAGGGAATTGTATACGGGATTGATTAAGTCCTTGACATCGTGGTTCATCCGATGAGATCATCGTGGAACATGTGGGAGCCATCATGGGTATCCAGATCCCGCTGTTGGTTATTGACCGGAGAACGTCTCGGTCATGTCTGCATGTCTCCCGAACCCGTAGGGTCTACACACTTAAGGTTCGGTGACGCTAGGGTTATAGAGATATTAGTATGCGGTAACCCGAAAGTTGTTCGGAGTCCCGGATGAGATCCCGGACGTCACGAGGAGTTCCGGAATGGTCCGGAGGTAAAGAATTATATATAGGAAGTGCTATTTCGGCCATCGGGACAAGTTTCGGTGTCATCGGTATTGTACCGGGACCACCGGAAGGGTCCCGGGGGCCCACCGGGTGGGGCCACCTGCCCCGGGGGGCCAAATGGGCTGTAGGGGATGTGCCTTGGCCTACATGGGCCAAGGGCACCAGCCCCAAGAGGCCCATGCGCCAAGAGAAGAGAAAAAGGGGAGAGTCCTAAAGGGGGAAGGCACCTCCGAGGTGCCTTGGGGAGGATGGACTCCTCCCCACCCTTGGCCGCACCCTTCCTTGGAGGAAGGGGCAAGGGCTGCGCCTCCCCCTCTCCCTTGGCCCTATATATAGTGGGGAAAAAGGAGGAGCAAACCAATCTAAGGCCTGGCGCCTCCCTCTCCCTCCCGTGACACATCTACCTCCTCCCGCAGCGCTTAGCGAAGCCCTGTTGGAATCCCGCTACTTCCACCACGCCGTCGTGCTGCTGGATCTCCATCAACCTCTCCCTCCTCCTTGCTGGATCAAGGCATGGGAGACGTCTCCCTTCCGTACGTGTGTTGAACGCGGAGGTGCTGTCCGTTCGGCACTAGGATCATCGGTGATTTGAATCACGACGAGTACGACTCCATCGACCCCGTTCACTTGAACGCTTCCGCTTAGCGATCCACAAAGGTATGTAGATGCACTCTCCTTCCCCTCATTGCTAGTCTCTCCATAGATAGATCTTGGTGACACGTAGGAAAATTTTGAATTTATGCTACGTTCCCCAACAGTTTCGGTAGTAACTTGATCTGAAGTTACATGATCTTCATCATTAGCTTCCTCACTAATTGGTGTAGTAGTCACAGGAACAGATTTCTGTGATGAACTACTTTCCAATAAGGGAGCAGGTACAGTTACCTCATCAAGTTCTACTTTCCTCCCACTCACTTCTTTCGAGAGAAACTCCTTCTCTAGAAAGACTCCGAATTTAGCAACAAACGTCTTGCCTTCGGATCTGTGATAGAAGGTGTACCCAACATTTTGTTTTTGGGTATCCTATGAAGACGCACTTCTCCGATTTGGGTTTGAGCTTATCAGGTTGAAACTTTTTCACATAAGCATTGCAACCTCAAACTTTAAGAAACGACAGCTTAGGTTTCTTGCCAAACCATAGTTCATACGGTGTCGTCTCAACGGATTTAGATGGTGCCCTATTTAACGTGAATGTAGCTGTCTCTAATGCATAACCCCAAAACGATAGTGGTAGATCGGTAAGAGACATCATAGATCGCACCATATCTAATAAAGTACGGTTATGACGTTCGGACACACCATTACACTGTGGTGTTCCAGGTGGCATGATTTTGTGAAACTATTCCACATTGTTTTAATTGAAGACCAAACTCGTAACTCAAATATTCATCTCCGCGATCAGATCATAGAAACCTTATTTTCTTGTCACGATGATTTTCCACTTCACTCTGAAATTCTTTGAACTATTCAAATGTTTCAGATTTATGTTTCATCAAGTAGATATACCCATATCTGCTCAAATCATCTGTGAAGGTCAGAAAATAATGATACCCGCCGCGAGCCTTAACACTCATCGGAACGCATACATCAGTATGTATTATTTCCAATAAGCCAGTTGCTTGCTCCATTGTTCCATAGAACGGAGTTTTAGTCATCTTGCCCATAAGGCATGGTTCGCAAGCATCAAGTGATTCATAATCAAGTGATTCCAAAATCCCATCAGCATGGAGTATCTTCATGCGATTTACACCAATATGACCTAAACGGCAGTGCCACAAATAAGTTGCACTATCATTATTAACTTTGCATCTTTTGGCTTCAATATTATGAATATGTGTATCACTACGATTGAGATCCAACGAACCATTTTCGTTGGGTGTATGACCATAGAAGGTTTTATTCATGTAAACAGAATAACAATTATTCTCTAACTTAAATGAATAGCCGTTTTGCAATAAACATGATCAAATCATATTCATGCTCAACACAAACACCAAATAGCATTTATTTAGGTTTAACACTAATCCCGAAAGTATAGAGAGTGTGTGATGATGATCATATCAATCTTGGAACCACTTCCATCACACATCGTCACTTCACCCTTAACTAGTCTCTGTTCATTCTGCAACTCCCGTTTCGAGTTACTACTCTTAGCAACTGAACCAGTATCAAATACCGAGGGGTTGCTATAAACACTAGTAAAGTACACATCAATTACATGTATATCAAATATAGCATTGTTCACTTTGCCATCCTTCTTATTCGCTAAATACTTGGGGCAGTTCCGCTTGCAGTGACCAGTCCCTTTGCAGTAGAAGCACTTAGTCTCAGGCTTAGGTACAGACTTGGGCTTCTTCAATTGAGTAGCAACTTGCTTGCCGTTCTTCTTGAAGTTCCCCTTCTTCCCTTTGCCCTTTTCTTGAAACTAGTGGTCTTGTCAACCATCAACACTTGATGCTTTTGTTGATTTCTACCTTCGTTGATTTCATCATCATGAAAAGCTCGGGAATCGTTTTCGTCATCCCTTGCATACTATAGTTCATCACGAAGTTCTACTAACTTGGTGATGGTGACTAGAGAATTCTATCAGTCACTATTTTATCTGGAAGATTAACTCCCACTTGATTCAAGCGATTGTAGTACCCAGACAATCTGAGCACATGCTCACTACTTGAGCTATTCTCCTCCATCTTTTAGCTATAGAACTTTTGTTGGAGACTTCATATCTCTCAATTCGGGTATTTGCTTGAAATATTAACTTCAACTCCTGGAACATCTCATATGTTCCATGACGTTCAAAACGTCTTTGAAGTCCCGATTCTAAGTCGTTAAGCATGGTGCACTAAACTATCAAGTAGTCATCATATTGAGCTAGCCAAACGTTCAGAACGTCTGCATCTGCTCCTGCAATAGGTCTGTCACCTAGCGGTGCATCAAGGACATAATTCTTCTATGCAGCAATGAGGATAATCCTCAGATCACGGATCCAATCCGCATCATTGCTACTAACATTTTTCAACTTAGTTTCCTCTAGGAACATATAAAAATAAATGGGGAGCAACATCGCGAGCTATTGATCTACAACATAGATATGCTAATACTACCAGGACTAAGTTCATGATAAATTAAAGTTCAATTAATCATATTACTTAAGAACTCCCACTTAGAAAGACATCCCTCTAATCTTCTAAGTGATCACGTGATCCAAATCAACTAAACCATAACCGATCATCACGTGAAATGGAGTAGCTTTCAATGGTGAACATCAATATGTTGATCATATCTACTGTATGATTCACGCTCGACCTTTCGGTCTCAGTGTTCCGAGGCCATATCTGCATATGCTAGGCTTGTCAAGTTTAACCTGAGTATTCTGCGTGTGCAAAACTGGCTTGCACCTGTTGTAGATGGACGTAGAGCTTATCACACCCGATCATCACGTGGTGTCTGGGCACGACGAACTTTGGCAACGGTGCATACTCAGGGAGAACACTTTTATCTTGAAATTTAGTGAGAGATCATCTTATAATGCTACCGTCAATCAAAGCAAGATAAGATGCATAAAAGATAAACATCACATGCAATCAATATAAGTGATATGATATGGCCATCATCATCTTGTGCTTGTGATCTCCATCTCCGAAGCATCGTCATGATCACCATCGTCACCGGCGCGACACCTTGATCACCATCGTAGCATCGTTGTCGTCTCACCAATCTTATGCTTCCATGACTATCGCTACCGCTTAGTGATAAAGTAAAGCATTACAGTGCAATTGCATTGCATACAATAAAGCGACAACCATATGGCTCCTGCCAGTTGTCGATAACTCGGTTACAAAACATGATCATCTCATACAATAAAATTTAGCATCATGTCTTGACCATATCACATCACAACATGCCCTGCAAAAACAAGTTAGACGTCCTCTACTTTGTTGTTGCAAGTTTTACGTGGCTGCTACGGGCTTAGCAAGAACCGTTCTTACCTATGCATCAAAACCACAACGATAGTTTGTCAAGTTGGTGTTGTTTTAACCTTCGCAAGGACCGGGCGTAGCCACACTTGGTTCAACTAAAGTTGGAGAAACTGACACCCGCCAGCCACCTGTGTGCAAAGCACGTTGGTAGAACCAGTCTCGCGTAAGCGTACGCGTAATGTCGGTCCAGGCCGCTTCATCCAACAATACCGCCGAACCAAAGTATGACATGCTGGTAAGCAGTATGACTTATATCGCCCACAACTCACTTGTGTTCTACTCGTGCACAACATCAATGCATAAAACCTAGGCTCGGATGCCATTGTTGGGGAACGTAGTAATTTCAAAAAAATTCTTACACACACGCAAGATCATGGTGATGCACAGCAACGAGAGGGGAGAGTGTTGTCTACGTACCCTCGTAGACCGAAAGCGGAAGCGTTAGCACAACGCGGTTGATGTAGTCGTACGTCTTCACGGCCCGACCGATCAAGCACCGAAACTACGGCACCTCCGAGTTTTTGCACACGTTCAGCTCGATGACGATCCCCGGACTCCGATCCAGCAAAGTGTCGGGGATGAGTTCCGTCAGCACGACGGCGTGATGACGATCTTGATGTTCTACCGTCGCAGGGCTTCGCCTAAGCACCGCTACAATATTATCGAGGATTATGGTGGAGGGGGGCACCGCACACGGCTAAGAGAACGATCACGAAGATCAACTTGTGTGTCTAGAGGTGCCCCCCTGCCCCTGTATATAAAGGAGCAAGGGGGAGAGGCCGGCCGGCCCTTGGGGAGCGCCAAGGAGGGGGAAGTCCTCCTCCTAGTAGGAGTAGGACTCCCCTTTCCTAGTCCAACTAGGAAGAGAGAAGGGGGAAGGAAAGAGAGGGAGAGGGAGAGGGAAAGAGGGGTCGCGCCCCCCTCCCCTAGTCCAATTCGGACTCCCCATGGGAGGGGGCGCGCCACCTCCTGGGCTGCTGCCCTCTCTCTCCCCTCAGGCCCACTAAGGCCCAATACTTCCCCGGGGGGTTCTGGTAACCCTTCCGGCACTCCGGTTTTCTCCGAAATCACCCGAAACACTTCCAGTGTTCGAATATAGTCGTCCAATATATCGATCTTTATGTCTTGACCATTTCGAGACTCCTCGTCATGTCCGTGATCATATCCGGGACTCCGAACAACCTTCGGTACATCAAAATATATAAACTCATAATGAAATTGTCATCGTAACGTTAAGCGTGCGGACCCTACGGGTTCGAGAACAATCTAGACATGACCGAGACATGTCTCCGGTCAATAACCAATAGCGGAACCTGGATGCTCATATTGGCTCCTACATATTCTACGAAGATCTTTATCGGTCAGACCGCATAACAACATACATTGTTCCCTTTGTCATCGGTATGTTACTTGCCCGAGATTCGATCGTCGGTATCTCAATACCTAGTTCAATCTCGTTACCGGCAAGTCTCTTTACTCGTTCCGTAATACATCATCTTGCAACTAACTTATTAGTTGCATTGCTTGCAAGGCTTAAGTGATGTGTATTACCGAGAGGGCCCAGAGATACCTCTCCGACAATCGGAGTGACAAATCCTAATCTCGAAATACGCCAACCCAACAAGTACCTTCGGAGACACCTATAGAGCACCTTTATAATCACCCAGTTACGTTGTGACATTTGGTAGCACACAAAGTGTTCCTCCGGTAAACAGGAGTTGCATAATCTCATAGTCATAGGAACATGTATAAGTCATGAAGAAAGCAATAGCAACAAATTAAACGATCAAGTGCTAAGCTAACGGAATGGGTCAAGTCAATCACATCATTCTCCTAATGATGTGATCCCGTTAATCAAATGACAACTCATGTCTATGGTTAGGAAACATAACCATCTTTGATCAACGAGCGAGTCAAGTAGAGGCATACTAGTGACACTCTGTTTGTCTATGTATTCACACATGTATTATGTTTCCGGTTAATACAACTCTAGCATGAATAATAAACATTTATCATGATATAAGGAAATAAATAATAACTTTATTACTGCCTCTAGGGCATATTTCCTTCAGAGAGTGCGTATAATCCATGGACTCAACATTAGTCATAAAGAACTCACATACTTATTCCAAAAATCTATTAGTTAACGAAACAAAGTACTACGCGCATGCTCCTAGGGGGATATATTGGTAGGAAAATACTATCGCTCGTCCCCGACCACCACTCATAAGGAAGGCAATCAATAAATAAATCATGCTCCGACTTCATCACATAACGGTTCACCATACGTGCATGCTACAGGAATCACAAACTTCAACACAAGTATTTCTCAAATTCACAACTACTCAACTAGCATGACTCTAATATCACCATCTTCATATCTCAAAACAATTATCAAGTATCAAACTTCTCATAGTATTCAATGCACTCTATATGAAAGTTTTTATTATATCCCTCTTGGATGCCCATCATATTAGGACTAGCTTCATAACCAAAGCAAACTACCATGCTGTTCTAAAGACTCTCAAAATAATATAAGTGAAGCACGAGAGTTCATCTATTTATTCAAAATAAAACCACCACCGTGCTCTAAAAGGATATAAGTGAAGCACTAGAGCAAATGACAAACTACTCCGAAAGATATAAGTGAAGATCAATGAGTAGTCGAATAATTATGCAACTATGTGAAGACTCTCTAACATTTAATAATTTCCGATCTTGGTACTCTATTCAAACAGCAAGCAAAACTAAATAAAATAAAGCGACGCTCCAAGCAAAACACATATCATGTGGTAAATAAAAATATAGCTCCAAGTAAAGTTACCGATGAACGAAGACGAAAGAGGGGATGCCTTCTGGGGCATCCCCAAGCTTAGGCTCTTGGTTGTCCTTTAATATTACCTTGGGGTGCCTTGGGCATCCCCAAGCTTAGGCTCTTGCCACTCCTTATTCCATAGTCCATCGAATCTTTACCCAAAACTTGAAAACTTCACAACACAAAACTTAACAGAAAACTCGTAAGCTCCGTTAGTATAAGAAAATAAATCACCACTTAGGTACTGTTGTGAACTCATTATAAATTCATATTGGTGTAATATCTACTGTATTCGAACTTATCTATGGTTTATAAACTCTTTTACTAGCCATAGATTCATCAAAATAAGCAAACAACACATCAAAAACAAAATCTGTCAAAAACAGAACAGTCTGTAGTAATCTGGATCAAACGTATACTTCTGGAACTCATAAAATTCTCAAATAAATTTCTGGACCTGAGCAATTTATCTATTAATCATCTGCAAAAATAATTAACTAAATAGCACTCTCCAAATAAAAATGGTAGCAATTCTCGTGAGCGCTAAAGTTTCTGTTTTTTACAGCAAGATCAACAAGACTTTCCCCAAGTCTTCCCAACGGTTCTACTTGGCACAAACACTAATTAAAACATAAAAAACACAATCATAACAGAGGCTAGATAAATTATTTATTACTAAACAGGAACAAAAATAAAATTTGGTTGCCTCCCAACAAGCGCTATCGTTTAACGCCCCTAGCTAGGCATGATGATTTCAATGATGCTCATATAGTAGATAAGAATTGTAACATAAAGAGAGCATCATGAAGAATATGACTAACACATTTAAGTCTAACCCACTTCCTATGCATAGGGATTTTGTGAGCAAACAACTTATGGGAACAATAATCAACTAGCATAGGAAGGCAAAACAAGCATAACTTCAAAACTTTAAGCACATAGAGAGGAAACTTGATATTATTGCAACTCCTACAAGCATACATTCCTCCCTAATAATAATTTTCAGTAGCATCATGAATGAATTCAACAATATAACCATCACATAAAGCATTCTTTTCATGATCTACAAGCATAGAAATTTTATTACTCTCCACACAAGCAAAATTCTTCTCATGAATAGTAGTGGGAGCAAACTCAACAAAATAATTATCATGTGAGGCATAATCCAATTGAAAACTAAAATCATGATGACAAGTTTCATGGATATAATTATTCTTTATAGCATACAAGTCATCACAATAATCATCATAGATAGCAGCTTTGTTCTCATAATCAATTGGAACCTCTTCTGGAATAGTGGATTCATCACAAAATAAAGTCATGACCTCTCCAAATCCACTTTCATCAATATAATCATCATAAATAGGAGGCATGCTTTCATCATAATAAATTTGCTCATCAAAACTTGGGGGACAAAAAATATCATCTTCATCAAACATAGCTTCCCCAAGCTTGTGGCTTTGCATATCATTAGCATCATGGATATTCAAGGAATTCATACTAACAACATTGCAATCATGCTCATCATTCAAATATTTAGTGCCAAACATTCTAATGCATTCTTATTCTAACACTTTGGCACAATTTTCCTTTCCATCATACTCACGAAAGATATTAAAAAGATGAAGCGTATGAGACAAACTCAATTCCATTTTTTTATAGTTTTCTTTTATAAACTAGACTAGTCATAAAACAAGAAACTAAAAGACTCGATTGCAAGATCTAAAGACATACCTTCAAGCACTAACCTCCCCGGCAACGGCGCCAGAAAAGAGCTTGATGTCTACTACACAACCTTCTTCTTGTAGACGTTGTTGGGCCTCCAAGTGCAAAGGTTTGTAGGACAGTAGCAAATTTGCCTCAAGTGGATGACCTAAGGTTTATCAATCCGTAGGAGGCGTAGGATGAAGATGGTCTCTCTCAAGCAACCCTACAACCAAATAATAAATAGTCTCTTGTGTCCCCAACACACCCAATACAATAGTAAATTGTATAGGTGCACTAGTTCGGCGAAGAGATGGTGATACAAGTGGTATATGGATAGTAGATATGGGTATTTGTAATATGAAAATATAAAAACAGCAAGGTAACTAATGATAAAAGTGAGCGTAAACAGTATTGCAATGCGTTGAAACAAGGCCTAGGGTTCATACTTTCGCTAGTGCAAGTTCCCTCAACAATAATAACATAATTGGATTACATAACTATCCCTCAACATGCAAAAAAGAGTCACTCCAAAGTCACTAATAGCGGAGAACGAACGAAGAGATTATGGTAGGGTACGAAACCACCTCAAAGTTATTCTTTCCAATCAATCGGTTGGGCTATAGTGTCACAAACAGCCCTAGAGTTCGTACTAGAATAACACCTTAAGACACAAATCAACCAAAACCCTAATGTCACCTAGATACTCCATTGTCACCTCAAGTATCCGTGGGTATGATTATACGATATGCATCACACAATCTCAGATTCATGTATTCAACCAACACATAGAACCTCAAAGAGTGCCCCAAAGTTTCTACCGGAGAATCACGATGAAAACGTGTGCCAACCCCTATGCATAGGTTCATAGGTGGAACCCGCAAGTTGATCACCAAAACATACATCAAGTGAATCACGTGATATCCCATTGTCACCACAGATACACACGGCAAGACATACATCAAGTGTTCTCAAATCTTTAAAGACTCAATCCGATAAGGTAACTTCAAAGGGGAAACTCAATCCATTACAAGAGAGTAGAGGGGGGAGAAAACATCATAGGATCCAAATATAATAGCAAAGCTCGTGATACATCAAGATCGTATCACCTCAAGAACACGAGAGACAGAGATCAAACACAAAGCTACTCGTACATACCCTCAGCCCTGAGGGAGAACTACTCCCTCCTCGTCATGGAGAGCACCGGGATGATGAAGATGGCCACCGGAGAGGGATTCCCCCTCCGGCAGGGTGCCGGAATGGGTCTAGATTGGCTTTTGGTGGCTACGGAGGCTTCTGCCGGCGGAACTCCCGATCTATTGTGCTCCCTGTTGTTTTTAGGGCATATGGAGATATATAGGCGAAAGAAGTACGTCGAGGGGGGCACGAGGGGCCCACGAGGGTGGAGGGCGCGCCCAGGGGGGTGGGCGCACCCCCTTGCCTCGTGGCTTCCTCGTTGATCCCCTGACGTGCACTCCAAGTCTTCTAGGCTTCTTCTTCCAAAAATAAGTTCCGGGAAGTTTCAGGTCAATTGGACTCCGTTTGATTTTCCTTTTCTGCGATATTCTAAAACAAGGAAAAAACAGAAACTGGCACTGGGCTCTGGGTTAATAGGTTAGTCCCAAAAATCATATAAAAGTGCATAATAAAGCCCATAAACATCCAAAGTTGATAATATAATAGCATGGAACAATAAAAAATTATAGATACGTTGGAGACGTATCAGGGTCCAAGTCTCCTGGATCATGTTCGGCGAGAAAATCACGTTCCCGAAGGTTTCATTCCGTTTGGACTCCGTTTGATATTCCTTTTCTTCAAAACCCTAAAATAGGCAAAAAAATAGCAATTCTGGGTTGGGCCTCCGGTTAATAGGTTAGTCCCAAAAATAATATAAAAGTGGATAATAAAGCCCAATAATGTCCAAAACAGTAGATAATATAGCTTGGAGCAATCAAAAATTATAGATACGTTGGAGACGTATCAGGACGTTGGCGTTGAATGTATTCGTCGTGCTCGCGGACCTTCTTGGTCTACAAGAATGGTTCAGCAACCACATCTTCACCACCGTTGCAATCTTTTGCTTGTGTGGTTAGCGTTGGTTCTCTCTTGATTGTTTTAGCTGTTGAAAATTTTGGATCTGTCCCTCAAAAAAGAATTTTTTTTGAGGGAACTGATAGTAGGAGAGAACTCCCACTGTGATTTTATAAATCTATATAGATGGGGTGTTTACATAGACTTATAAGGTGTATAACTCTGCTCATCATCTACTCCCCCTCCCCACAAACCAGGGAGGGGGTGAATTACCAGCTCTCCACAGGAGGAGTCAGGTAAGAAGAGAGATAGAAACTATCAACATAGAGCAGTACAAAGATTGACAAATGAGCCTCTATGGGCCACTTTGACTCTATGCTGGAGTTGACCTAGGTCATTTTTGAAGCGTGAAAACCAGGACCCAACAGTAGGGTCAACTCCACGAAAGTGTTTGTTGTTCCTTTCCTTCCATAGGCTCCATCCGGCAGTGAGAAAAATTTCCATGAAGAATGGGTCACGCCAGGAGTCTCTGTTCAACTTGAGGGCAGTGTCACTGTTACCAAAGGGGGTCCATTGAATACCAAGTTTGGTCCAGCATGTCCTGCTAAAATCACAGGTGAAGATCATATGGTCCACTGTTTCTTCGATTGGAAGCCCGCAAAGGAGACAGTCAAAATCATCTCCGATGTTAAAGTGCCTCCGCTTCAACATATTACGTGTGTTGAGTCTGTCGTGAAGAAGCAGCCAGCCAAACACCTTCAACTTCATTGTACATTTTGATTTCCACAGGTGTTTGAACATGGGGTCGGTTCGGGAATCTCTAAAGAAATAGGAATAGTAGTCCTTAGGTCTGAAAGTGGCCGCGCCCCATATGTAGTGCCAAATATCAGCACTCGATGTGGAAGGGCAGATCTTGGTCAAGGTTAGCTGCACATCACGTATTTCTTCCAATGCGAGCGGTGACACGGGGAGGTGGAAGGTTTCATGCAGATCGTTGGAGGCCCAGAAGTCAGCAACTGAGATGTCTACATGCAAAGTGAATGAGAAGGCACATGGGTGAGAGTCAAGAAGCACATCACGCGCCCACAGATCTTTCCAAAGCAAAGTGGTCGCACCATCCACCAACTGAACGCGAGATATGCCCCTGAAGATTGTTGTCAATTTTAGGATATCGCGCCACCAGAAAGAGCCTACAGGGTCCACAACATGTGGTATTTTGTCGTCGTAGAGATTGTCCCATGGCAGATTTACCCAGGGAATATCCATTTTGTTATAGAATTTGTGGAGGAATTTGAGGAGCAGGGCTTCATTATGGATTTTGATATTGATCACTCCTAGCCCACCTTTGTCTTTGGGTCGACAGACCATGTCCCAAGCAGCAAGAGAAGAGCATTTGTCACCTTGCTCGATTTTCTTAGTCCAGAGGCAACGTCTTCTTATTTTGTCTAAGATTTCAAGAAGCTTGAGTGGAAATTTGAGTGTACACATGGCAAAAATAAGAAGTGACGTGACTAAGGCATTCAGCCAGGACAATCTGCCACCATAAGACATCATAGCAATCGTCGACGTTAAATGCCTTTCCAATCTGCAAACTAGGGGCATGAGGTCTTGGATTGTAGGTCTAATTGTACCCAGGGGCAGACCAAGGTAGGTGAATCGCATCGTGCCAACAGTGCAGCCAAAAACCCTGGCTAGTGCGATTGTTGAGGACGGGTCAAGGTTGATCGGGATCAAGGTATATTTGTGAAAATTGAGTCTGAGGCCAACAGAGGTGGCGTAATCCGATAAGATCTCCTTGACCAAAGTAGCTTGGCGGATGCATGCGGGTAGGACTATCAAAGTGTCATCTGCGTATTGAATAACGGGATAGTCTGTTTGTCCGTTGCAGGGAAGGGGAGCTCAATCTTACCTTGTCTGAATGCATCATTTATGGCAGACTGAAGCAAATCCGCATCTAGGACAAAAATAAGAGGGGACAGGGGGTCTCCTTGTCTGACTCCGCAACGACATTGGAATTGACGGCCCGGGACTCCATTAAGAAGAACATAAGACCGCCCAGAAGAAAATAAACACTTGATCCAAGAGATCCACTTGTCATTGAAGCCCATGTGACGCATAATCTGGATCATCGGATCATGTGCAGTTGTGTCAAATGCCTTAGCGAAGTCAAGTTTGAGCAATATGATCTGTTTGCCTGAGCTTTGACATTGGTGTATGTACTGATATGCCCATGCAAGGCAATCCTGTATAGTCCTCCCCTTAATTTGGATCTTTTCATATCAAAACATTAATCAGATGAGTAGTACTCTTTCTAATAAATTTGATAAACGTGCATCAATCATTTCATTTCTTGGATCGCCTCAGTAGTTAATTTCAAGTCAAGATTGAAGTTTTTTCTTTTTTGAGTGCAAGATTGAAGTTTTAGTACAGACCTGAAGATGGTAGATGGTACATCTTGGTTCAGTTATGGAATAAAAGTATTTGTACACGTGAGAAGAAACTGCGAGGGCCTTACAACATTCTGAAACCTATGATTACATAAATAGGATAATGGACATGCTCGTAGAAATCTGGATTTCCCCTTGAGCCTGCTAGTTCCTTCCTCCGACCATCACGACATCCGATTCATATCAGGTCATTCCTGATTTCTCCATCATAATCCTCACCTTCTATATTGATACTCATTGTAAGGTTATCCTATATGATTTGTTGATTATTTTTTGCCATGCATTCTATAATAATGCTCGGATATGAATGTATGTATTATTTGCCATCCTAACAATGCATGTTTATCGTCCTATTGAACTTAAATCGTGCTATCTAATTTGGCACAGCACTGGAGTTCTGTAATTTTTTTCATGCGCAATATCAAAACTACAAAATTGATTATACTAGGTTGTCGAGCAGCTACAACACTGCAGCTTGTTTCCCTGGCTATATCTATCATGAAGATAGTTCGTGTTGTATAAAAAATTCCTTCCATTCGTGGAAGCACATGTTATCTCACCATCGTGGCTCGTTTACCAAGAGATCTTGCAGCCTCTACCCAACGCCAATCTGAATGGTGTGTGGTTATGAAACAAAATATGCGGAGTGAATGGAAGATTACATTCTCCAAGTGTTTTCAGTTGTTTTTCCTAAATTTATTTTTCATTTCAGTATCTTTCACAAATCAAGAATGCCAAGGACAAAACCATGATTCTAATTGTTGCTTTGCTAGGAATAGAAAAGGTAAAAGCATCTAAATAGGAGATTTTCTATACAAACTACAACCTACAGGTATAAGCCTTTCAGAAATACTCCCTCTGTAAACTAATATAAGACGTTTTGGATCATTTAGTTTTGTTTGTGTATGTTCCTTACCAATTTTAAGAGCTATATAGTTGCATGTTATTCATGATGCCTTTGGATGTTTGAACATATATCTCAGGTAGCTGCTCATGTCTTGCTTGAGGAAACAATTACTAGATTCGAGGTGTGCTTTACAATTACCATCTTATGGCAACTGTTAATTCTTATGTCCATATTTTGTTTCCAGTGGTAAATACTTGGCTACACAAATTTGAACATTTGTGTGCAGGTGAACAAATGCCTCATTTGAAGTCACTATTTAGGTCAACCAAGTGTACTAGCATTAATCCAATGGTCTTACAAGAAAACATAACTACCGAGGAGATGAATCCATGCAGTTAGGGATAAACCTTTGTATATTTGTGTATAAATGTATTTGTTGCAACATTCAAATGTAAGCATAAATATTTTGTCGGATCCCTAACATCAAAATTTCAAACGTAAATGCAATTGTTCAACATTTAAAGCCATATTTCCTTTTCATTTAATCTACTCATCAAAGGAAGAAAGTCCCGCAGCAACATGCGGGGTATCATCTAGTTAGTGCAGTGTGACACATAGTGTGAGATGAAGGTGGTGAACCGCCACGCATGTGGTGGATCTGCCATGGATGATGGATGGACCCAAGAGTGTAAAAGTTTGAGTTGTGAAACTTTGTAGTTGAACTTCTAGACCAGAATTCTCTCTCTACCTACCAACTAATATTGATTCTATGATGTCTCTGTTGGAAATATGCCCTAGAGGCAATAATAAAAGCATTATTATTATATTTCCTTGTTCATGATAATTGTCTTTATTCATGCTATAATTGTGTTATCCGGAAATCGTAATACATGTGTGAATAATAGACACCAACATGTCCCTAGTAAGCCTCTAGTTGACTAGCTCGTTGATCAACAGATAGTCATGGTTTTCCTGACTATGGACATTAGGATGTCATTGATAACGAGATCACATCATTAGGAGAATGATGTGATGGACAAGACCCAATCCTAAACATAGCACAAGATCGTATAGTTCGTTTGCTAGAGTTTTCCAATGTCAAGTATCCTTTCCTTAGACCATGAGATCGTGTAACTCCCGGATACCGTAGGAGTGCTTTGGGTGTACCAAACGTCACAATAACTGGGTGACTATAAAGGTATACTACGGGTATCTCCGAAAGTGTCTGTTGGGTTGACACGGATCAAGACTGGGATTTGTCACTCCGTATGACGGAGAGGTATCACTGGGCCCACTCGGTAATGCATCATCATAGTGAGCTCAAAGTGACCAAGTGTCTGGTCACGGGATCATGCATTACGGTACGAGTAAAGTGACTTGCCGGTAACAAGATTGAACGAGGTATTGGGATACTGACGATCGGATCTCGGGCAAGTAACATACCGATTGACAAAGGGAATTGTATACAGGGTTGCTTGAATCCTCGACATCGTGGTTCATCCGATGAGATCATCGAGGAGCATGTGGGAGACAACATGGGTATCCAGATCCCGCTGTTGGTTATTGGCCGGAGAGCGATCTCCGTCATGTCTACATGTCTCCCGAACCCATAGGGTCTATACACTTAAGGTTCGGTGACACTAGGGTTGTAGGGATATGTATATGCAGTAACCCGAATGTTGTTCGGAGTCCCGGATGAGATCCCGGACGTCACGAGGAGTTTCGGAATGGTCCGGAGGTAAAGAATTATATATAGGAAGTGCTATTTCGGGCATCGGGACAAGTTTCGGGGTCACCGGTATTGTACCGGGACCACCGGAAGGGTCCCGGGGGTCCACCGGGTGGGGCCACCTGCCCCGGGGGGCCACATGGGCTGTAGGGGGTGCGCCGTGGCCTACATGGGCCAAGGGCACCAGCCCCAAGAGGCCCATGCGCCTAGGGTTTCAAGAAGGGAAGAGTCCCAAAGGGGGAAGGCACCTCCTAGGTGCCTTGGGGAGGAGGGATTCCTCCCCTTGGCCGCCCCCCCCTAGGAGATTGGATCTCCTAGGGCCGGCGCCCCCCCCCTTGGCCCTCCTATATATAGTGGGGAGATGGAGGACTTCTTACCCCACATCTTTGGTGCCTCCCTCTCCCTCTCCAACACATCCTCCTCCTCCATAGTGCTTGGCGAAGCCCTGCCGGAGTACTGCAGCTCCATCACCACCACGCCGTCGTGCTGCTGCTGGAGCCATCTCCCTCAACCTCTCCTTCCCCCTTGCTGAATCAAGAAGGAGGAGACGTTACGCTAACCGTACGTGTGTTGAACGCGGAGGTGCCGTCCGTTCGGCGCTAGGATCTCCGGTGATTTGGATCACGTCGAGTATGCCTTCCTCATCCCCGTTCTTTGAACGCTTCCACGCGTGATCTACAAAGGTATGTAGATGCAATCCAATCACTCGTTGCTAGATGAACTCCTAGATGGATCTTGGTGAAACCGTAGGAAATTTTTTGTTTTCTGCAACGTTCCCCAACAGTCTCATGTAGGCAGTGATTGCTTATATTTCTTTCCTTCTTAAATTTATTGTTGTGCTCGTGACAAATCCAAAAATATTTTCTCAATGTACAATATATATAGACATATATGTAAATGACCATGTATTTTTTGCCAATATCAACGAGGGTAGATATGTATGGTTGCCGTGTCAAAATAGAGGACGCTGACAGGAGAGGGGGGGGTCTTGAGTCATGCTTATTGGGTTAGGGTGTGTGACTTTTTATCCCGTTGCAATGCATTGACATCTTCGGTATATATTAAAATTATAAACAATTTGCAAGCCGGTAATTGAGACACACGGTACGTTAAAAAATACAAAGCTCCCCGCAAAAAATGCTAAGCTATTTGTCACATCAACTCACATTTTTTTCTTTTAGTTCACCCAACCGAAACCAAACTGTGTGATCTTTTGTGTGTTTGTATGATTAGAGAGGGTGTAGGTGTTCAACTATATTGTTATCGGAGTGTGGCGATGATGTGGATGACTGGGCTTCTAGGACACACACTACAAGAGATCAGGCCTACTATGACGAGCCAAGAAATGTCATCAAATAGCTAATAACGTCACACATTACCCCTAAGTGACGTTCTATGGGCGTCACAAGCATCGTCATGGAATCCCCGTCACAGATTACTCCTAGTGACGGCGCACGCAAAAGAATGTCACTGAAAATGGGACCTTCAGTGACGTTTTCTAGAACGTCAACAGCTTGCTATTTCTATGATGGTCAATTAATGTCACGTGTTAGGGGCAAGTATGGCATAATCTACCATATTCAGTGACAAAGCAATGTCATGACTTGGTGCCATGTCAGCACTAACCAAAGTATCCCACGACTACAAAACGTATTTTCCAAACGTATTTGACAGCCTAATCATATTACAAAGTCAATCATCTCAGCCAAATCATCCTCTAAATAACAGTAAAAAGAACAACATTGATTCACAAGTTTGACAATCACGACAATATACAAGTTGGAAACTAATATTTAGATAATGATAACTAAAGACCACGAAAGTGTTGTCCTCGTGATTATTACGTATCATTCAACAACTATCTTAATTCACAAAAGGATGACCTTCATGCACCATCAGGATTGGACAAGGACTACTAAGTTGCTCGATCCCTTGATTGAGAGAAAGGTAACCAGGTTATCAATTTCTTTTTGCTTCTTTTCCCAGGCTTCACTCCTGTCTTGTCGACTCTTCTTTAGAACTTAAAACTTTCTTGATTCTTCCTCTCTTTCTTGTGATTCAAGTCTTGCAGCTAACTCCTCACGGTGCCTATGAAATTGACGAAACATAGCAACGTTGCATGCTTACTACATGAAAATCGATAAGATACCATGGTACAAGAGTATTAAATTATAAAACTAAAATGAGAAGTACCTTATTAAATGTATAGACAAACATGCAGATGGGCCAATGAAACAATAAATGCAATATCAAGTTATAGTGGTTAAAGAGCATGCATAAGGAAGAGCAAGATTTCATCTATCAATCTTGAAAAGCAGCAATCTTCATCAATAAGACAATGAGTCAGTAACTCAATTGTGTTTTCAATTTTACTGTCAGGAGTGCACTGTGCACACAAAACGAGAAAATAAGAAACAACAAGAACATAAAGAGAAAAACATAGAAGTACATGCCATTTGCATTTCTTGCCTCTGTACCCTTCTGTTCAATTCATTCTTTTAGCCTGAATACGTGAAGACCTCTTAAACCTCCAGTATTTGTATATTTGGCATGGTAGAACCTTTATGTGCCTGGGTAAAACAAGTTAGAGAAAAAGCAGTAAATCAACATTTGACGTACGGAAGTCAGCACTAGTTCAAATAGGAAGGTACCGAACAGAGAAAGCAACCTCCTCTTCATCTCTCAAATATATATTTTATCGGGAAATAAGAATTTTAGTTTGTATGAAGTGATTGCTTGGAGTTCTTGCTAGAGAATGGTACTGTGAAACCTATATGGCGTTTTTACCGTAATGATAGATAATGGCTCAATAAATAACAAACAATATGGATGACGAAAGGATCAATTTTGAGTTTATTTGTTCACAATTCAGAGGTAAACATCATTGGAAGGAAAGGTAAAATGCATGCATAGTTTGTAGAAACCTATATAACAAGGCCACTCTCTATATCTCCACAAATGTTCACCAATTTGTCTGATTTGATGCCTAACAAATCTTTAATGTTCAGACTAACCTTCACTATACCGCTCAGCGTGAGCGGTAAGCTATCTCAAAACATATCAACAAAAAAACAAAGACTAACATTGACTTTTATGAAAGACCTTCTGCACTTAATCTCACATAGATAATTTATAGTCTTGCGCGTTTGCATGCGCTTAGCATAATCTGTCCAACTGAATGCGGTGATTGTGATCATGTTAGATTGACAAAATAGAAATAGGTCTATAATGTGAATACTGAGTAGTAAAAACAGTCAGCCAAAATCCAATTTCAGGTTATAACAGGAGACTAAGAAAAAAGAAAAGGTCTTCTAAAAAAATTCTTTAGCGTGAGTTCTTCACGACCAATACCATCTGTTTGGTAGAGTACAGTTACTAAATGCTTGGAAGAGTGAAGGAATAACATCTACATTCATTACAGTGTTACTAGTACAGGGTGTCGAGTCACATATAATTGGTACTCCCTCCGTCCGGATTTATTAGGCCTAAAGACAACTTCTATTAATAGACCAAGACACATAGTAATTTGCTCACATTAATTCTTCCATTCCACTCCCAATGCACTCTCTCACATGCATGCAGCCAATGAAAAAGCACACATGAAGTGTATTAACTTTTTAGTCATGGCACCAACAACAATAGCTTTCAATACAACCAATGAAATGGTTGCATGCATGCACCTTTCCAACTTGGGGCCTTATAAAAGGGGACATGCTTGTGATGTTGAGAGGCCTAATAAATCCGGACGGAGGAAGTATGGGCTAAGGATGTAGCTGAAAATAAACTTCAGCGCAACTGTGCAACTAATACATTGAAAAGGGGCAAAAAAAAAGGCAATGTAACTTGTTTCCCCACTCGCAGTGAATCACATCTTCATCTTTGATCTAGCTTACCTAGATCTTCTAGTTTAAATCTGAGTATATGCCTCGCAACCTGGAAAGAGGAACTCCATTGTTAACATGGGAAGAGTAAAACGCTACCCAGAAATCAATTTTGGGCAC